>NW_007727267.1:497571-530852 GCF_000696425.1 Galeopterus variegatus
GAACCCATGGCCTTGGTGTTTTCAGCACCGCACTCTACCGAGTGAGCCACGGGCCGGCCCTCCAGCAGAACTTTTCTAAAGCATAGTCTGTGTCCAAATTTTTACATAGATGGTTAAATAGAATCAAACTTTCTATTGTAATATATTCTACTTCCATTTCTTGGGTAATTTTGCATTCTGATTTTAGTATATGTGCTGCCGAAGCGAGCACTGCATTCTGATTTTATAAGGAGAATTTATTTTATAAGAGAATGAATGCCAAGACTCAAGAGATGTTAAGTGACTTGACATTAGCCATTCAGACAGAATCGGGGTGATTATCTTTCTTGATACCACCAGCAAAAGTTTCTATTTAGACCTAGAAAGCAAGAACTGCCCCCATTGGAAACCCTGGGGTAATTCACTATTGATATGAAATGAAAGTGTGTTAATATCTCCTTTGGTTACTTCTACAGGTGAGACAGGAGAAAAGGTGGAAACAGAGATGGAGAGTGAGAAAGTAAGTGAAGGGGCTGGAACAAAAGAAGAAGAAACAGGAGAAGCAGTGGATCTCTCAGCAGCTACACAGGAATGATGATAAATGGGAAGACAGACAGAATGCTGTAATAGGACAGAGAAATGGTAGTGAAGCTTTGCTTATGGATCTTATCTTCCTGCGTCTATGTGCTTTATATAACGAGTGTTGTTATAGACAGACTGTGTAACCATGAGAAGTATGTTGTCATATTCTTGATAACGTTGTTTCATGAAACTGCTAAGCTGAAAACAGCATTCTTAGCTCCTTAAAATAGTTACAAATTTAAAACTATAATAGCCAGAGCCGATAAAAAGTAGGATATCTTATCATTTAAGAGCATGAGGGTGACTTTCTTCACTGTGGCAATAGGTCTATTTAATATAGCAAATGAGACCCTAAAAAGAAAACCTTTAGGTACAGGTGGCTGAAGAAGGGATTTAGCAAATTTTAGGGAACTAATGATAATAAAGTCACAAATTATAATTATGATAGAATAAGAATGAATAACAACAACAAAGACAACAGGACGAACTGTACCTAGTATTTCTTTACCATCACAGAACTTAGAGCTGATAGGAACCTTAGAAAGTATGTCATCTACTTACCTTCTTACCTTCAAGTCTGTCTGCTACCACACACTTAAGCTCTGTTATCATGGTACATTAAATACGTTAGCAAAATCCCTTTCAAAGAAGTGCAAACTCTGGTGCTGTTGTAAGATTAGGCATTTTTCACAATGAAAGGCTACATGTTTTTAATGTGCCATTTTGAATCAGCTGTTGATTTTACACTCGTGAGGTTTTTCAACTGGTATTATCCTTTTGAATAACAGTAGAAACAATTTAAATTAATTGACTTTTAAATGTATTTCAGAGGCAACAAACAGCAAGGATTAAAACCTAGATTTGTTGCCTATGTGGAGTCTATTCCTGGGCTCTATTCTTTTTTAGATGACTGTGATTTAATATTAGCTTTTAGAGGTGGAAAGGAGCTAAGGAATCAAGATTTTAAAATCATTTATAATATTTCATTAGTGTGAAAATGATGCACCACAGGAAGTCACTTTATCAATTCTTCCAAAGTTGGCAAGGGATTTTGATAAATGATTGTATGTGAATAATAATGATGATAGTTAACTTGCCCACCATTGAGTGCCTTGTGTTTATCAGGATAGAATTCTGGAAACATTTGGCTTCTTTATCTTATTTGTAAATATATATTTCTAAGGTAACTGCTCAGATGAATTAACTAGACTCTTTCACTTTAGCTTCTACATTAAAATGATGACTAAATGACCTGTAATTAATCATAAGAATATAGGATACAGGGAAGAGTATATAATCTTTATTCTGATTTTAATATTAGTTTGTGCTTCTAACTTTAACCTGTTAAAGTAGACAGTAAGAGTTCCTTGAGTGGATAACATCATCCTTTCTGCAATTAAAGAAGCTGGATTATGATTTCATTGAGAGCAAGCACTGTGTTTTATCTATCTTTGAATTCAGACACTTAGTTCCTTTAATTGAACATGATAGGTACTCAATAAATATTTGTTAAATCAATAAATGAACAATAAATACCAAAGCTTCCCATTCACGCTTAATTCATTAAAAAAGAATACATTTAAAATATGAATTTGTATAATACTGCCCCAGTCCCACTTGAGAAATTGAGGAAAATCCATTTTAATGTCAAGACTGCTCAAGCTCAGTAAAAAGCTATATGTTTGGGGTAGTTCCAAAAACAGCAGTATTTTAGGTCAGAAAGTTATATAAGTCAGGATTGATATAACTTATCTTTCAAGCTATATTTTTTTTATCAAAAGTCTTTTTTCCTGACCAGGAGGTATTTTTATACTGATATCTAGTGAGTAGAAAATGTCAGGGCTTACTGCAAAATATGAATGATTGCCTTAATAAGTGGAATTATCCTTCGTATCAAGCACTGAAATAGGAAGATTAATTTAATTAATAGGCATAAAGGTTCTTTCTCTGTTGGATAGACTGTGTTTTTAAAAAAATCTTTAACATACGTTAGAGAGATCTAGTCAGAATTCATTCCTAAAGGAACTCTTTCTCAAAAAGCATTATATTGGTTCTAATGTAAAAATGATCCAAATTCTTTAATAATTTCTACATTTTCCATTAGTGACTCAAGTCATTTATTCTTTTTTTTTTTTTTTGTCCTTTTTGAGACCAGCTGCACCACGCTCAGCCAGTGAGTGCTGTGAGTGTACCAGACATCCCTATATAGGATCCGAACCCGCGGCGGGAGCACTGCTGTGCTCCCAGCACTGCACTCTCCCGAGTGCGCCACAGGCTCGGCCCTCAAGTCATTTATTCTCAAAAAATTTTAGAAATTTGTATAAATTTCTAGTACTTTCTTTTTTCTTTCTTTTTGAGACCGGCTGCACCGCGCTCAGCCAGTGAGCGCTGTGAGCGCACCAGTCATCCCTATATAGGATCCGAACCCGCGGCAGGAGTGCTGCTGCACTCCCAGCGCTGCACTCCTCCCGAGTGCGCCAAAGGCTCGGCCCGACTTTCTTTACTTTAGTCTTTTGCCTTTAATGTGGTTACTAAGACATTTTTAGAAATTTTGCTTTTTATTGTTTTAGATAATATTGTTTTAAAATTAAAAACCTATAATGAAAATAAAAATATTCCATAATATTTGAATATCCCCAAATATAAATATTTCATCTAAATAATCTGTAAATTGTTTTAACAAAATAAGAAANTATCATGGTACATTAAATACGTTAGCAAAATCCCTTTCAAAGAAGTGCAAACTCTGGTGCTATTGTAAGATTAGGCATTTTTCACAATGAAAGGCTACATGTTTTTAATGTGCCATTTTGAATCAGCTGTTGATTTTACACTCGTGAAGTTTTTCAACTGGTATTATCCTTTTGAATAACAGTAGAAACAATTTAAATTAATTGACTTTTAAATGTATTTCAGAGGCAACAAACAGCAAGGATTAAAACCTAGATTTGTTGCCTATGTGGAGTCTATTCCTGGGCTCTATTCTTTTTTAGATGACTGTGATTTAATATTAGCTTTTAGAGGTGGAAAGGAGCTAAGGAATCAAGATTTTAAAATCATTTATAATATTTCATTAGTGTGAAAATGATGCACCACAGGAAGTCACTTTATCAATTCTTCCAAAGTTGGCAAGGGATTTTGATAAATGATTGTATGTGAATAATAATGATGATAGTTAACTTGCCCACCATTGAGTGCCTTGTGTTTATCAGGATAGAATTCTGGAAACATTTGGCTTCTTTATCTTATTTGTAAATATATATTTCTAAGGTAACTGCTCAGATGAATTAACTAGACTCTTTCACTTTAGCTTCTACATTAAAATGATGACTAAATGACCTGTAATTAATCATAAGAATATAGGATACAGGGAAGAGTATATAATCTTTATTCTGATTTTAATATTAGTTTGTGCTTCTAACTTTAACCTGTTAAAGTAGACAGTAAGAGTTCCTTGAGTGGATAACATCATCCTTTCTGCAATTAAAGAAGCTGGATTATGATTTCATTGAGAGCAAGCACTGTGTTTTATCTATCTTTGAATTCAGACACTTAGTTCCTTTAATTGAACATGATAGGTACTCAATAAATATTTGTTAAATCAATAAATGAACAATAAATACCAAAGCTTCCCATTCACGCTTAATTCATTAAAAAAGAATACATTTAAAATATGAATTTGTATAATACTGCCCCAGTCCCACTTGAGAAATTGAGGAAAATCCATTTTAATGTCAAGACTGCTCAAGCTCAGTAAAAAGCTATATGTTTGGGGTAGTTCCAAAAACAGCAGTATTTTAGGTCAGAAAGTTATATAAGTCAGGATTGATATAACTTATCTTTCAAGCTATATTTTTTTTATCAAAAGTCTTTTTTCCTGACCAGGAGGTATTTTTATACTGATATCTAGTGAGTAGAAAATGTCAGGGCTTACTGCAAAATATGAATGATTGCCTTAATAAGTGGAATTATCCTTCGTATCAAGCACTGAAATAGGAAGATTAATTTAATTAATAGGCATAAAGGTTCTTTCTCTGTTGGATAGACTGTGTTTTTAAAAAAATCTTTAACATACATTAGAGAGATCTAGTCAGAATTCATTCCTAAAGGAACTCTTTCTCAAAAAGCATTATATTGGTTCTAATGTAAAAATGATCCAAATTCTTTAATAATTTCTACATTTTCCATTAGTGACTCAAGTCATTTATTCTTTTTTTTTTTTTTTGTCCTTTTTGAGACCAGCTGCACCACGCTCAGCCAGTGAGTGCTGTGAGCGTACCAGACATCCCTATATAGGATCCGAACCCGCGGCGGGAGCACTGCTGTGCTCCCAGCACTGCACTCTCCCGAGTGCGCCACAGGCTCGGCCCTCAAGTCATTTATTCTCAAAAAATTTTAGAAATTTGTATAAATTTCTAGTACTTTCTTTTTTCTTTCTTTTTGAGACCGGCTGCACCGCGCTCAGCCAGTGAGCGCTGTGAGCGCACCAGTCATCCCTATATAGGATCCGAACCCGCGGCGGGAGCACTGCTGTGCTCCCAGCACTGCACTCTCCCGAGTGCGCCACAGGCTCGGCCCTCAAGTCATTTATTCTCAAAAAATTTTAGAAATTTGTATAAATTTCTAGTACTTTCTTTTTTCTTTCTTTTTGAGACCGGCTGCACCGCGCTCAGCCAGTGAGCGCTGTGAGCGCACCAGTCATCCCTATATAGGATCCGAACCCGCGGCAGGAGTGCTGCTGCACTCCCAGCGCCGCACTCTCCCGAGTGCGCCAAAGGCTCGGCCCGACTTTCTTTACTTTAGTCTTTTGCCTTTAATGTGGTTACTAAGACATTTTTAGAAATTTTGCTTTTTATTGTTTTAGATAATATTGTTTTAAAATTAAAAACCTATAATGAAAATAAAAATATTCCATAATATTTGAATATCCCCAAATATAAATATTTCATCTAAATAATCTGTAAATTGTTTTAATTATTTGGCTTACGATTCTGGGACAGCTGCATCTGGCATGGGCCTCAGACTGCTTCTACTCATGGCAGAAAGTGGCAGGCCGCCGGTGGGTACAAGCAGATCACATGGAGAGAGGAAGCAAGAGAGAGAAGCGAGAAAGAGAAGGTGCCAGGGTCTTTTTAAGCAACGAGCTCTCACGGGAACTAATAGAGCAAGATCTCACTCATTAATCCCTCTCCCCTGGGGAGAGCATTAATCCATTCATAAGGGATCCACCCCCATGACTCAATCAGTTTCCAACACTGCCACATTGGAGATCAAATTTCCACATGAGTTTTGGAGGGGACAACACATCCAAACTCCATCACCCTAGTAGGGTTTACATTTGTGCTCTTTTGGCAAATAAATAGCCAACTGGTGACCCAATTCTGAATTCTGTTTCACAAAGGCCAGCAACGTGAACACCACATAAAGGCATTCATTTTCTCACACACATTTGTAAGGTAAAAGGAGAATGATCCTTTTCCTCTCCTCTTCTCTCTTTTTCCCACACCAGATAGCAAGGTATAGCTGTGTCTGAAAAGCTGAAAGCATTTGCTTACAGGATGTCATGTAGGCTAAAACTGTGTCAGCTCCTCACCTCTCTAGAGCTTATAAAGTTATGAGTGTTTGGTTATGATCTCAAGGTTTTAACTGCAAAAGTAGAATCTGTAATCTCAGAGAGATCTGACAGCTGTGGAATTTCTCTTTTTAGTTCCTGTTACTCTCAACAAAAGTTGGGAACTCCCTGGTATTACTAATCCATATACAGTCAAATTGCGGGCCTTTCATTTTACTTCAGTAACACCACTCATCAAGTTTATTGGAAAATATTTGAGATACTCAAAGCTAAAAACTATATCATTATTACTGTGCCTGATGAAAGAAGTCTCCAGACATCAAAGCCAGGCTTTAATAGTAACTTTTGAAGGTGGAAGAAGGGCCAATATACATTATGTTAATCTAAATTATCTTTTCAGTTTAATAATGTACTACTGACATTAATAAATGGGCCACTTCCATCCTCCATTGGGGACAGAGATCTGAAAACCTCCCAAGTTTCCAGTAAAAAAGTTCTGAGAAACCAGTTAGGGATACTAATTTTTTTTGAGATCTCCTTCATTTTTTTTCTTGTAGAATATAGATCTCAAATTTCTTCTTAATAAAATAAAAGTACTATGGCAGAACATCATTCTTCCTATCATAAATTTATGTAAAATTTGTTATATTTAATTGACTTATGCAACACTGTACAGTTAAATTACCTTTTATTCAATGACAAGAGATTTCAACCAGTAGTTATTTAGTGGATCGGTATGAATTGGCTTCAAGTTTTCTGGGTATCAGAGTTTTCAAAAACTTAGTTACTTAAATGTGACACAGAATGATTATTTAGGTTATAAGTGTAAGGAAAGATTCCTTTGTTATTAAAATAATTACCTTTTTCTTAGTATAAAATCAATACATGTTCATTGTAGAAACTTCAGAAAATATAAACTTTAGAAGATAAAACCTAAATATTACCCATATCTCAAATATCACTTTTGTTACCACATTGATGTAAGGAATTATTATTTTTTTCGTTGCAAAACTTGTTGCAATAAGTTAGCCAAAGCACAATTCTTAATAGAACTATAAGTGTATTGAATGACTGAGCACAGCACGTCTGGATTTTCCTCACTGGAATCCATTGGAGATAATAGGTTGTAGAGAATGTTCCAATAATACTTGCCGTCTTAGTAAATATTGATTAGTGCTATAGAGAAAGCAACTGTGCTTAAGTAGATTAGCACTTAGCTGACCATGCTTTATGACTTATGACAGATAAATAATGCACTGAAATGGAATATTTTACTTGGAATTATTTTTAATGCTTTCTAATTGTTGAACAAATGGTAGAAGTGAGAAAGATTGTTAAGCTCTTTTGAGGGCAGGAAAAGTAGCTCATATGCTTTCATTTTCCCCACAGGGCCTAGTACAAATATGGCCTTTTGTAAGTATTTGTTGATGACAAATGCTCCTTATTCTTATGTAATCATGGTAATCTCCCTATAACTAAATCCAACTGGCTGTAGGGGAAATATGGCCAAAATTTTTATAAAATCATTTTGTACTGCTGGGTGAACATTTATAATTTTGACTGAATATATATGTTATTAGAACTAATAAAGTGTTTGGAAGCCTACTGCTGTATTTTGTATCTGGACTGTTCTTAAAGAAACATAAAATTTCTTTCGACTCATTGTGTCTGTCCTTCAGAAAAAAAAAGACATTAAATTTCATACTTTGTCAAAGGGAAGGAATATGGCAACAGCAAGGCTGACTTTTTAGATATCTCACACTTCAGAGATTGCTATATCTGTAAGTATGTTTGAAAGATCATGCAATAAATATTCTTTTTCACATTTAACAAAATCTAGTGATTCTTCTTTGGTGAGGAAAAAAGACTCAAAATCCCAACCCAGCCACTAACAAGTCAACTAATTTAGGTACCAGCATCTTATTTCCAGCTCTTTCACTCTAGGGTTTAATTTTGAAGTCATGACCTGTATATAACTATACCCCTTACACCCAACCTGGCCAGAGTATCTAATTTCCTGGCTACAGTGATTGGTTTAGGAATGTGCCCCTAACCTGAGCTGGACCAATGAGAGGCTTCCCTGAGATTCGCCTGCCAGGAAACATCTTTCTGCTGGAGTTAGTAGGCTGGTAGCCTATATGTCTGGGACTGCAGCATCTTGCCCCAGGAGACAGATGGAGCCATGAGGTTTCTGGCCCACATGTGTCTAAAGTCAGCTGTACCCTGGACTTGTCTGACCTGAGCCTACGAATTCCACTTTTTTTCCCCACTTAATACTAATTTGAGTTGGGTTTCTGACATTTTCAAATAAACGAGTCTTAATATTAAAAGTAAAGGTGTCTTATAAATGAGCTGGAGAAAATAAATCAGCAGAAATTAATGATAAAGCAAAGAGATATAATAGAAAGGACTAAAAAAGCCAAAAAGTGGTTCTTTCAAAAAATTAATAAAATCGAGAAACTTCTGGGAAAGACTGATAAAGAAAAAAAAAAAACAAACCCAAATAAACCATATTAGAGATGAGAAGGGGGCACTTGAATACAGATCAGCAGAGATTAAAAAGATGCCCACTAATGTGACAATTTAGATGAAATGTGCAATGTCTACAACACTGTAAATGACCAAAACTGACTAAAGAAAAAGCTAGAAAATCTGAATATTATCATAAGCATCAAAGAAATTAAATCAGTTTAAAACGTTTCCCCCTAGAAAACATCCAGCCCAGTTTTATAGGCAAACTCTATCAAACATTCAAGGACAGATATCTACAGCCATAAACTCTTTTACAGCAAAGAAAAGCCAATCTCACAAATGAACATAAATGTAAATATCCTAAACAAAATAATATCAATCTGAATTTAAGGATGTATAATACATGTTTATAAATATGTGTGTATATATGTATATAAATACATATATTGACTAAGTTTAATTTATTCTAGGAATGGGAAGGTGGTTCTACATTATGAAATTAATTAGTTGTATTTATCATATTAGCAAATTAAATGAAAAAAATCATATGCTCTCACAGATACAGAAAAAAAATTCAAGAAACTTCAGTAGCTGTTTTTATAATTCCAATGTCACCTACCTCAGTGAGGTCTTCTCACTGAGCTTAAAGTTGTAATCCCCGAAGTAGTCTCCAACTCCCCTCATCTTTTTTTTTTTTTTTTTTTGCAGCTGGCCAGTATGGGGATCTAAATCCTTGACCTAGGTGTTATATAACACCACCCTCTAAACAACTGAACTAATTGTCCAGCTCAATCTTTTTTCTTTTCTTTTTTTTTTGGGCAACTGGTGGGTAAGTGGATTCAAACCCTCGACCCTGGTGTTACAAGCACCACGCTCTCTCAAGTGAGCTAACCAGCCAGCCCTTCAACTCCCCTTGCTTTGCTTTTCCCTATGGCTCTTAAGAATCTAATGTGTAATTTTTTGTGGTGTGTGTATTGTGACATCATTATGGCAGCAATGCTGTAATATGATAATTCTGAAAACAACAAATTGTTTGGGGGAATGGTTAAATCACCCAGGATATATCTACATAAAAGAACACCCTGCATCAGTTTAAAATGAGGTAGATCTATATGTATTTATATGAACAGATCTACAAGACAGAAGAAAGCAATCTGTAGAAAAATATACACAGTAAAGTTCCACTGATGTACGCAAGCAAAACCAAACCAGAAAATCAAGCATGTAATGAATAGAAAGCTACCTGCCAGTTATATATAAGACTCTCAGAAGTGGTTCCTTCTCTTTGGGAGGGTGGTAAGTGAAATGCAGAGTGAGTGAAGGGGACTTTTACTTTTTAATCTATAAATCTGTGTTGGAATTTATTCTATAATGAGGAGGTCTTCATTAGTAGTTTCTAAAAATGTTAAAAGACTTTAAAGAACAAACACAAAACGGTTATACATAGCCTGATTACAACAGTGTAAAAATGTACAAAGGCAGAAGTGAACTTTGAGGGCCGGCCCAGTGGCGCACTCGGTAGAGTGCGGCGCTTGGGAGTGTGGCGGCGCTCCCGCCGAGGGTTCGGATCCCATATAGAGACCAGTCCGCTCACTGGTTGAGTGCGGTGCGGGCGCGACACGGAGGGTTGCGATCCCGTTACCGGTCACAAAAAAGACAAAAAGGAAAAAAAAAAAAAAAAAGAAGTGAACTTTGAGAACTGAAATAGTCGGAGATTTCACTTTATGGTCCTCCCTACCCTTTCCTTTTATTAAGTGATATGTTTTAATGTATAAATTAAAGTGTTAAAAAATAAGTGAACACAATCACACCAAGGGAAGTCTGCACATCTTTTATTTCCATTAGAAAAATATTATCTATATAAAATGTTGGTCCACTTTCTTCTTCTTTACCTCTACCATTCAAATTTAAATACTTTAATTGTACTCAATATGTGTCATAATCACATCTGACATAAGAACTAAATATTTCACATCATTAAATTAATAGAATTTAATTGTATTAGGTGTGCTCTTGATTATCTCAGGAACAATAACTCATCTTGCCTACATGTTATTTCCCTTTACTTTTATTTATTTGAGTAACTATGTAATGAGTGTCTCTTCTATGTTCAGTAATATGGGTGTACCTATGTGTAATTTATAACACCAGTAATTGGATTCACTACCTAATCTTCAAGTCATGTTCAACTCTCCCTATTATGTGGTATTTCCATAATAACTCCATATATTTCAGTCAAACTTACACTTTCATCAATTGTTAAAATTAAGATGTTAATTTAAAACATAATGAAAATTTCAGACTAAATAACACGGGGCCCACTTATAGTCCTGCTGTTGTGAGAGGTCCTTGGACAGCTACTGCTTCAATCTCAACACGGCCTCCCTGTGAGGAAAATCATGAAACAATGTTTTGATCATTTTATATATACTGAGGGCTCCATAATACCTACTTAAAGACATATGCAGCTAACAGCAATGCAGAATTCTTTTTTCATTTATCTTTTTTAAATTTAATTTTTTTTATTATAACATCGTTGATTGTACATATCTGTGGAGTACAGAGTTGAATATCAATACTGTGTGCGATATGTGAGGCTCAAATCAGGATAATTATTATATTCCACATTGTACAATGTAATCGTTTTTCATGGCCCTTTACCAGTTCATCCCTCCCCACCACCCTCTATCTCACCTCTAAGCAATACAGAATTTTTAACATTGAACTTTTCAAAGGAAATATTCACTAAGAATCCACAATAGGCCAGGTTATCATGGTAGGCATGTTCATACATATTAGCTCATATGATTCTCACAGCAGCCCTATTAGATGTTCTCCTCACAATTCGCAGAATTATACACTAAAGCTGAGGAAGGTTAATTAACTTGTCCCAAGTCACAAAGCTAGATAGTAGAGGTTCAAACCTTTGTCATGTAATTCCAACTTCCGAGTTCTTTCTACTACACCCAATACCTTAGTAAGTCTGATGAAGATGATCATTCCAAGTAACAACTAATTAAAGCAATACAAAATGCCTCTCTTAGGAGATAAATTTTCTTTAGTGGAAAATTACAAGTGGAAGTCAACAAGAGCTGCTTTTTGATAAGCAGGAATATCATGCTGTTAAGAGGCACAGCTTCTAGTTAGATCAGAATACCAAAATCAGAATGGTGAGATATATGTGCACTGGTTTGAAGATTATTTTTCTAGTGGAAGGTCTAGATTTTTTATTACACAATATCCAAGTCTAATTTTTACTGCAGATCTTACAAACAAACCTGGCTCAAATTAATAGTCCCCTAACTAACATTACAAGACAGCTGTTGTTTTGCTTTTTCTCACAATTTAAGTACTCTGATTCTGTTATGTTTATGCTCATGTGTTGCCTTATGAGGTTTCTTAATTTTTTTTTCTTGTATGTAATATGGGGTGTTTCCTTTTAGACTTTAAGTTCCTGGGAGGCAGGGACTATTTCTTTTCTTTTTAAGTTTTCTTTCACAGTATTTAGTTTATTATATTCAGAAAACAATGTAGAAATTTAAAATTGTATACATTAGTCATTTTTTGTTTTTTTTTTCCTTTTTGTCTTTTTTTACTGACCGGTAACGGGATCGCAACCCTCGGTGTCGTGCCCCGTACTGGGGACTGGCAACGGGATCGCAACCCTCGGTGTTGCGCCTGCACCGCGCTCAGCCAGTGAGCAGGAACCGGTCTCCACATGGGATCTGAACCCTCGGCGGGAGCGCCGCTGCACTCCCAAGCGGCGCACTCTCCAGTGCGCCACCGGGCCGGCCCGACATTAGTCATTTTAAAAGTGCACTTACTTTAGGCAAAGCAGCAACCTGGTAAGCAGCTCTAGCAGGAAAATTATTCTTGAAATCTGAATTTAAAAGAATTTCATTTTAGTTTTCAGACATTGTATTGTTATTCAAAACTGCATAATCTGGTAAGT
This sequence comes from Galeopterus variegatus, assembly GCF_000696425.1. NCBI lineage: Eukaryota > Metazoa > Chordata > Mammalia > Dermoptera > Cynocephalidae > Galeopterus > Galeopterus variegatus. The sequence continues at coordinate 510,129 of NW_007727267.1, forward strand.
GCTTCATAGATTAGTCAGTTCTTAGATATAAGCAACAGGGTGCAGGGCTCAATCCCTGTACCAGTCAGTCACAAAAAAAAAAAAAAGAAAGGTAAATAATATAAGCATTAGGTACACCCATTTATGTTAACAGATCATTTCTCTTTAAAATGGAAAATAGGAATAAAGACAATTTACTTACACTGTTTGTAGATTTCATTGACAGCACCAAAGTCATTTATGTCAGCCAGCAAAACAGTTGCTTTTACCACTAGAAGATATATACATTGTCATTAGGTTTAGCTATTTAGTCTGGTCCAAAACATTCCTTAAAAAAAAATAGTATATATGATTCTGTGACTGTCTTGATTACAACGGGACTGAAGAAGTAAAGTAAAACAGTGTTGTTTCCCAGAAAAAACAACTTTAGAAAGCAACGAAGATATGGCAGGACATATTACAAGATACCGTGTTTTTCAAAAAGACCAAAGAAATATCAAACAGAAATGTGAAGTAATATCGAGTTGCTCACCATTAGTGAAGTCACAGCCTGCAGCTTTCAGAATTTCCCCCATGTTTGTAAGAGCCTGTGAACCAAGCCAAGAAAGGCCTGAGGGACTGATGTTATATTAAAGCTTTAAGTAAATGCATTTAATTATCTTTTACTGGTACTTCCTTAAATAGCTTTTGTTGCAGAAAAATTCTCCCTACTCTTTTTAGGATATCTCTATACAAAAGAATTCCTTTAATGGAATGAATCTTTCTGAAGTACAGTGAAAAGAGGCTATATCGTTTTGTGAGCAAAAAAATGGGACTGAAGTCCCTTGCTAATGCTAAAATGTGTCAAGTTTTTAGTCAATGTCCATTAAGCTGAGACAGAAATCATTTCTGGAGTTCCTCATTCCATATCACTGCAAAGAAAAGTATGAGTTAGTAAGCATTAAAACATTTTCATGTAAAGCAATATTTTATTTTAAAGGGTTCTTTTTCCTTTTTTTCAAAAAACAGTATTAGTAAGTTATATATGAGGGGTTTTCAAAAAGTCAGTAGAAACATTCATATTATCTTTTAATTCTATTTTTCCACGAACTTTGTGAGGTATTCTTGTATATGTTTGACACTCGGGCCTCTGGAAAAACATTAGTTTTTTACCTTCTCCTTAACTTATTTCTTTCAATTCATTCTTCCTCTTCACTTTACTGGTCACAGTATAATACTTGATTATATTTTCATGTTTTTAAAAAATAATCTTCTAAATAGATAATACTGGATATGGCAAAAAAAAAAAATTAGAAAACTGTAAAAAAGCATTTACAGTGAAAAGATGTCTCCCACCTTTATTCTCCCTCTCCCCAGTTTCCCTCTTCAGAGGGAAGTTTCTAGTTTCTTGTATATCCTTCTAGAGATAGTCAACGCTTACACTGGCATAAATGTACATATCCTTAAACATACAAACACACACACACAGCATATCGTGAATGCTGTCTGCATCTTGGTTTTATTTTATCATGTAACAATTTATCTTGAAGATCTTTCCACATATATTTAGTCGTATGAATCTAGCATTATTTATTCAACTAGTTCCTTATGGACACTGAAGTTGTTTTCTATCTTTGAGTATTCTAAATGACTCATGAATGCATTAAATTACCGTTTAATTCTATTTAGGATTAGAATTGTATTTCCCCATTCTTATTTTTAAAAACATACTGTGTATAATCTCTGATACTTCTCTGTTACTAACAAATGTTGACTTTTTACTTCTGTGGAGGTGGCTTTTTTCTGGATGGGGGAGGTATGCTGATCAGTGACCATGAAAATTTCCCAATCCATGTGGAAATGGCAAAATGTTATCTCATTTCAATAATTCAGGTTTAAAGTCACCTTAGTGACAAGGAAGTTGAATCTCTTTTTTGATTGTTAAACGGTTCATCAAATTTTGGGAGCAACACCGAGGGTTGCGATCCTGTTGCCGGTCCCCGGTCCGGTACGGGGGCAACACTGAGGGTTGCGATCTGTTGCCGGACACGGAAAAAGACAAAAGACAAAAAAAAAAAATTTAAACATACACTTAACATACAACCCAGCAATTTCTTTCCTAGGCAACTAGCTAAGAGAAATGAAAACGTATATTCAAAGAGTTTACGTGAATGTTCAGAACAGCATTATTCATGATAGCAAAAAAGCAAAAACAAAAACAAAAAACCTCACTGATAGATCCAGCAAAAGACTACATATTGTTTGATTTTATTTATTTGAAATTCTAGAAAAGACAAAATAATAGCAGCAGAAAGTAGATTAGTTGTTGTCTAGGGCTAGGGGTGGGGACTGACCACAAATAAGTAGGAGGGAATTTTGGGGGGGTGATGAAAACATTATAAAATTTGATTGTAGTCCTAGATGCATAACTCTATACATTTACCAAACTCATGGAACTCTACACTTAAAATAGATGATTTTTATAAATAACCACCACAAATAAGTAGGAGGGAATTTTGGGGGGGTGATGAAAACATTATAAAATTTGATTGTAGCCCTAGATGCATAACTCTATACATTTACCAAACTCATGGAACTCTACACTTAAAATAGATGATTTTTATAAATAACCACTTACACCTCAATAAAGCTGTTAAATGAACAAACAAAAAAATGCAATGCCAAGATCACTCTAAAAAAATAAGTAATCATTCTCAGGCAAGCTTAGTCACTGCTTGTTGAAAGGTCACCATTGCTTCCAATATTGTTGTTATAAATAAAACTACACTAAAAGCCATTACACACACATGCACCCATACTTTCCCTGAGCAGGTAACTAAGCCTTTCTTTCCCCTGGATCCTAGGGGTCCTCTGGTTGAGCCTTTCTTATGCCATGTACAGGATCTTGCCTCATACTGTGGCTAGTCCTGTTATTATCCTATCTCTCAGAGTATCTTAGACTGTAAACTCCTTAGGGGCAGGCGTAGTGCCTTACTGTGTCTCTGAAGCTGTGCAGGGCACAAGTGATTCCTTGCACTTTGAAGTGTAACCTCAAAAGTGCACCCTTAATTGACCCTTCAACAAGCTGTGACTAATCTTGTCTGAGAATGATTACTTATTTTTTTAGAGTGCTCTTGGCATTGCATTTTTGTTGTTGTTTTACAGCTTTATTGAGATGTAAGTTACTTATTAAAATCACCTATTTTAAGTGTAGGATTCCATGAGTTTTGATAAATGTATAGAGTTGTGCATCCATGAATAGTAGGCACAATGTAACTTCTGTTGGCTGTTTTGCTCACTAACCACTTAGCAGCGTAAACGATTTTGACTGTCAATAAATATCTTTTTGGCAGGACCTGTTGGCTTATAGTGTGGGCTTTGGAGAGCTGAAGAAGGTATACTGGTAAACTTGGTAACAAGATTCAGAGAGTTTAGGAATTCTTCTCAAGTACCTAGCTTTCACCCTGGCCCACAAACAGATAACTCTTGAGTTTGTTAATCTGTAATCTGTTTTTAGGTTAAATAGTACCATGGCTAACACTGTTTCTATTAACTGTCCTGTGTACAATTAAGCTGTCTGCCCTAAGGCCCTTTGCAAAGTACTTTCAACTCTCCCCATATGTGAAACATAGTTTAAGCCCATATGCATTATCATTTATAGAAAATTTTGTGATAGTAAAAAGAAACTCATTTATTTTCACAATACTAAAAGTAAGTGCTGAAACTCTGAGACTATCTGAGCTATGGGAGTTATCTCATAGATTTAAAGAGGTTTGTTCACAAAAAATTGGATAGTTGACACTTTCTGAGCACGTGTAGAATCCTAATAGACAAGTTGTTAGGTTTCAGAAAATTTAAAAGTATATTGTTCTACTTCCAGGTCAAAAGATAATCACACTTTCAAAAGCATTTGAATAATAATTCTCAAATCATAATCTGTGCCGTATGGGCAATCACTTCAAAAATTTATGACTATTTGGATGGTGTGCTAGCAAAATGGTAAGCAATGCAAAGCAATGTGGTGTTGAAATCCCTCAAGGTTCAGTCCTGAAGTACTCCTGAAGTGTGCTGAGCTGACTAGCTAATTAGTGACAACACCCCATTCATCCCAATGCCTGGGACTGAAAGTTCAACACATTTGAATTCTCCCCAGAGAGGGCCAAGAATTTTCAAAAAGGAAACTCACTACAAACGTCATGTACAAAAACTCTTGTTTCCAAATTGTTCTTAAAACATGTCCAGTTAACTTTATCAGGATATAATGTTTGTTGGAGTGTGATTTTTATCTTCAACATAAAATACTGAAAATAAGCACCATCTCTAGTAACCTAGTGTTTTGTATCCTTTGGATATACAATGCACAAGAGACACAATGTCCTGGAAAGTCTGCACACCGTGAAGCTGGTTGACAGCTTTTTTCTTGCCCTACTGGCACATTCACATGATGATTCTCTTATTTTTGCCTGTAACTTCATAAAGACAGTTTAACCCCACCTCCGAGTCAACCAGGAATATTACAATCCTGCTTTCTTTCTTGTACAAAGTACATAGAGTATCTCTAAATAGGTCAAGGACAGGAGAGTGAGTAGAAACGGTGTTAGCCAGGGTACTATTCAACCTGAGAACAGATTACAGATTGACAAACTCAATAGTTATCTATTTGTGGGCCAGGGTGAAAGCCAGGTACTTTCACAGAAGTATTCTTAGACTTTCTGAATCTTGTTACCAGGCTTACAATTTAATTTTTTTGAATACAAGAACATTCACATGGTTCAAAAATCCAGAAAATATAAGAAGAATCAGTGTAAAGTTTCCCTTCCAGCTTTGTCCCCCACTTGCTCCGTTCCCAGCCCAGAATCATTGTTCCTCTTTATGTATTCTTCCAAAGTTTCCTCATACATACACGAACAAAAACTAATATATATTCTCCCTTTTTACACAAAATATGGTATTTTAAACACTCTTATACACTTTGCTTTTTTCCCTCAACAGGGTGTCATGAAAGTCTTTCCATAACTATATGTAGAATGCTTCCTTATTTTTTTTTTAACAATTATGTATTTCACTATATGGATATACTTTATTTAACCAGTCACCATTGCTTCCAATATTGTTACTATAAATAAAACTACACTAAAAGCTATTACACACACATGCACCCATACTTTCCCTGAGCAGGTAACTAAGCCTTTCTTTCCCCTGGATCCCAAGGGTCCTCTGGTTGAGCCTTTCTTACACCGTGTACGGATCCTGCCTCGTATTGTGGCTAGTCCTGTTATTACCCTTTCTCTCAGAGTATTTTGGGCTGTAAACTCCTTGGGGTGATGAAAATGTTCTGAGATTAAAAAGTGGTGACGGCTGCACAACTTTGTAAGTATGGAAAAAGCGCTGAACTGTACATGTTAAAGGGGTGAATGCTGTGGTACGTGAATTATATTTCAATAAAGCTGTTACCAAAAAACCCAAAACACCCCAAACAAAAATCAGGGTCAGACCACTTCTAACCAGAGAAAGCGTTCTGGCTGACTTGGCTCCGGAGCGAGACCGTCTCAGGCGGGGGCAATGTCCCCCGAGCGCAGGCTCCCGATCCCACTGGGGTTCTCAATTCGCTGTGGGTCCCGGGTGCGTTCCTTGCTCCCTTTCTGGGCTCAGTTTACTCGCGGGTTCAAGGGGGTTGGTCTGGATGATCCCGGAGGCCAGCTTCGGCTCTGACCGGGGTGGCCCCAGCCCCGAACCTCCTACCCCCAAGTCTGGGATCCGTCAGGGTTCGCACAGGCCACATTACCTGTAGGGACCAATGGCCCCTGGGGCTTTCGCTGTGCTTATCACTCTTCTGACCAAGGACGACATGGCAGAGCCTTCTCTCTTGCAGCCCCTCTCGCTTCTCACGCAACTGACCAACCTCAGCAGCGCCGCTGCCCTAAGGCGCCGCGGGGGTCGGCTTCGCTCGGCATTCTGGGAATTGTAGTCTCGGCGCGACCCCAGGCCTCGTGGAGGAAGCGGCCGCGCTGGCGCATGCGTCCTGCAGCTTGCTGGCCGCGCGCGTCGCCTCGGAGGGGACTGTCGCAGGGGCTTGTCATTCTGACCCGGGGAGTCCTCAGAGCGTCTGGCCGGTAGGTCTTGAGTGGCTGGTGCCTGCCGGGGTCCACGAGTTTGGGGGGAGGGTGTATGGCCGCCCCCTACCCGACGCCCACTCCCTGGCCGACTCCCCTCCGCATCTTCTCTTCTTCAGCCCCTGTTGATCTCCTTTCCTTGCTGCCTGCGCCGGGGGCCCCACTACCCGGTGCCTCACTTCCTTCGGCTCCTGCGCTCGAGCCCCTTACGTCTGTCATTTCCCCTGCATTGCGCCCCGGGCGGAGGCCGTCCTGGGAATGGGCTTGCACCCTCTCTTCTGCCACCCTAAAGAAATAAGACGGGTCATTCAGGGGACCACGCTAGGATCTGGGCGTTGTCCACCTTCCCGCTTCCCCCACGTCCCTCGGGCTTTACAAGGTCTCCTTCGATCTGATCAGAGCTGTAGGGACTGGGATCTAATTGCAAAAAGAAGGATAGTGATCTTGGTCTAGCTAGTGGTCCCAGAGCTGGTCTCGGGACAAGTCACGTTGTATCAGAAGAGATGGTACTTGGCTAAGTATTTTTTTTATGTTGTTAATACTCGTATATATTATAGGCACGCTTCAGTTCTTCATTCATGCGTACATGCACACATTCAACAAATGTATATTGAGCCCTTACTTTGTACAGGGCACTCTGTTAGATGCTGGCGATGCAAAAGTTAAAAAAGGCACATAAGATCCCTGTTCTTCCCTGCTTTCAAAACGTAATTTAGGAAAATCCCCTTTCTTCCCTGTCATCTTGGCCTACATACTGCTAAGGTTCTGGCTTTCCTGTTCTGGCTCAAGAACCTAAAGATCTTTTTCACTGGATTAAAGGCTTCAGCTTGGAATAAAGGTCCTTACAGTCCGGCCTCCCTTTGCCTATTCAGTTTCATCCTCTCTACTCTCTCTGCCCACTCTAGTCCTCCAGAGTCATCACTCCTGCATTCACACAGTAAATTCCTGAATACTCTTTCTTCCCTATCTATGCAAATTCCAGCTAACTGAAATCCTGTTTTCTCGTTGACTTTTCCTGCTGATTCACATTTTTTCCTTATCCGGCTTCCTATTGTGCAATAATACACAACTTAGTTTTTACTATATGTGGTCTTATTCTCGAATTGTTTTGTGTTTTAAGATTAGTGAGTCGAGCCAGACAGCCTGGTTTGAGTCCCAGCACAATCACAAGCTTAGTGGCCATGGGCTGATTATATAACCGGTCTGTGCTTCAGTTTATTTATAAAATGAGGATAATACTAGTACCTCCCTCACAGACTTGTGAGAATTAAGTGAATAAGGCATGTAGAATAGTGCCTGACACATACAGTTCTCAATTAATTTTTAAGACAACTGAATTCTTTAAGGAAAAGAGACCACATCCTTACACTACTTTGGTATTACACACAGCCTGAGACTTAGGTACCCAAATGCTTGTTATATTTGGTTAAATTGGAGAATTAGGAGATGCTTTTTATTTACAAAATAATTCACCGTATGATTCTTGAAATAAGGAGATATGGGAGCATTACAAATAATTCAACTTGTGTAAAATATTTCTCGTGAAAAAAGATATCGTTATTCTTAAGGCACATTTTATATCAAGTTTGAATCATCAACTTTTTATTTTTTATTTATTTATTTGTCCTTTTTGAGACCGGCCGTACCGCGCTCAGCCAGTGAGCGCTGTGAGCGCACCGGTCATCCCTATACAGGATCCGAACCGCAGCGGGAGCACTACTGCGCTCCCAGCGCCGCACTCTCCCGAGTGCGCCACGGGCTCGGCCCTGAATCATCAACTTTTTAGATCTGGAAGGAAACTGAGATCATCTGGTTAATTTACAGGTTCTAAAATGAGTCCACTACACCAAGGGCTATGTCTGGATACTAAGCTTTATGAAAAGACATAACATGTCCATTTTACTTGAAGATTTTGGGAAAACATTTTTACAAAACCTGGCACATATTTAGTGCTCATTAAAGTTTTTCTTTAGTAAGATAAAATAAATAAATAAACTAAAATGAATGAATATGAAAAACACAAACTATCAATGTTAGGAATAGATGTAATATTGACTTGAATTAATGTTAAGAGATAAGATTCCTTCTGGAAGCTATTTTAAGCAAAATCCTCAGGTTTCACAAGGTTGTATTCTGTATTCATCCTCTTCTGCTGTTAGAACTGTTTGAGGACCACTGCTTGTTCAGTGTGCTCATTTTTTAGTCCGGAACCAAAACTCAGAGATGTGGCATCCCAAGGTTACCTAATCTAACGCCAGCCTGCTCTTGACTCATTCTAATCCTGAGCAGAACCTGGGATCCCAGGTTAGTGCTCTGTCTTGCTGGCTAAGTTCTGATTCAAGCAGGTAACAGTAGGTAGACTAAATGGTTTCATAAAATATTTTGAATGATTCTTAATGCAGACTGATCTCAATCAAGTGCTTCACTAGCCAACCAGTTCTGCAGAACTCCATCTACCTGCTACACATTGTTTAATTTGAAAAATGTTTTTGGGTGTAGATATGGTTGTCTTTCACTTAGGTGAAAGTAAAGTGGAGTAAGACAGTGAAATGATATAAATCCATTATTTCATTTATTAAGAATAGTAGCTACCATAAACTTAGCATTTAGTTTGTCTTAAGCCCCCAAGTTATGTACGTGTGGTGTTTCGTAAAGCCAAAACCTTATGTGTATATAAGGTTTATTTCATTCTTACCACAACTTTGTGATCATTCCCATCTGTAGAGGAGGAGCCTGAGGCTCATAGAGAGAAAGTAATTCTCCTAAGATTATATAACTAAAAAGTGGTAAGGAATGTATTTGAATCCAGGCCTTCTAACTCCAGAGAGAAGGCTCTTAACACTACACCACACACGCAACCCTTAATTTTGATGAGGTCTTGCATTGGAAGAGGAAGCAAGTGAATGGGTGGTAGTTAATTCAGTGGTTCTCAGCAGGAGTGGTACAAAGGCTGATATGGCATTTTGGCAGTTTGTGCAGGTGTTCTGGTTGGCATAGCGGTTGGGATAACACTGTTGGCATTTATTGGGCAGGGGCTAGAGATGTTAGGAAAGTCCCACAGTAGTCCAGCACCTGCCTCTGTTTTACATAAAAGTTTTGGTTACACAGTTTTAATTTACTGTACACTGAGTTTCCCAGGAATGCAACAAACTGAAGCAAGTTTGTACTTTTTTTTTGTACTTTACCAAGGAGTGTTCCCCACACTTGGAAAATTATCCCACCAGTGGTATTATTGTTACCTACTCTTTGAGGCACTAGTACGACACACCTGTATTGCTTTGCCTTTGTAGCTGTTGTGTTCCTGGTAATTGTACGTATACGTAGAAGTAAAAACTAGTATTAAAATGCTTTGAGAACAGCTTGGTAAATGTCTCCTGCTTTGAGCTTCCCTACCTCCTATTATCTCCATCCATGATCCTTCAGACTTTCTTATAGTCAGCAATGAAAGAGTTAATGACTGTTGCATGGTGAGGGAGGGCTTCCAGGACCCTTCTCCAGCTTTATGGATTGTGCCAGTGCCTGTGCTGGTGCTTGTATTGATGTGGTTATCCCCTGGGTCCAAAATCTCTTTCTACTTTATAATGTCATCTAGTACAGTTGTGGTGAAATAGTTACATACAGTATTTCTGTATTTATTAAAATTAAAACCTTTTTCTCTTTTGTGTTACAATTTGGGCATATATGGTAGGTTATGTGTTGATAAAAGTTATGTAGCTAGTTGGTTATGTTATTAATGAATTTTATTTCAAAATGAAAAACTGATTTAATAAAAAAAGGGTGGTTGAGTTTGACAGTTGGGAACTACTGAGTAAATCAATCAGGCTCTGCTAGGTTTTTGTCCTTTATCCTTCTTTCTTCAAATTGAAATCTTTATCTGTTGCTGTTATAAATTAAAGATATAGCTGGCCTCATTTCAGAAATGAAATGAAAACATCAGTAATTTATGTTCAGTTTTTATAGAGGTTATCCATTTGGAATAGGGTGTTCGATATCTCATTGATTCAGGTGGCTCTTATTTCACCTACGATAAAATGCTTTAACTAATTTACTTTTTTTACCCCACATAGTGATTTTATCTCACCTAACTTTTCATTCTTCCAGCAGACTTTATGCAGTGTCAACATTTATATATGATGTAATTATTTGTCAATGCAAACTGGAATATACTACTAGGGTCTCTTCCATCAATAGACTTATTTTTTTTCTGTTGAATTGGGTTTTTGGTGTTAATACCATTTGATAGTCCTCCTAGATATCTCCCCAGTTATGAACCCCTGCCATAGGTCAATATCATGATAACATTTTGATATCATCAATCCACCTACAATAAATGAAGATTTAGTATGTTGAAGAATTATTTTGAGTCTTATGAATATTTATTTATTAAATTTATTTTTATTTTTGAATGGATGGTCTCTCTCCCTGTATTAAATTTATTACTTCCTTTCCAGAAATGTCTAATGCAAAAGAAAGAAAACATGCTAAGAAAATGAGAAACCAACCCACCAATGTGACTTTATCCTCTGGCTTTGTGGCTGATAGAGGAGTAAAGCACCGTAACAGAGGTGGGAAACCTTTCCAAGCTCAAAGACAAGGTAAGATACACAGGATGCTTTCTCCACTCCCATTTAAGTCAAATCACTTTTGTCAGCTCCTTTTGATAGTCATTATCTAAATAGTAAATGAGCTGAATTATAAATAGATATAGCAGACAGTCATTATTCTCAAATTTCATATTTACAAATTTGCTTGCTCACTTAAGTTTACTTGTAACCCCCAAATCAATACTCGTGGAGCTTTGGCAGTCATTCGTGGACATGCACAGAGCAGGAAAAGTTTGAGTTGTCCCATGTGTATGTTCCCAGCCTGCTTTCTTGTTCTAGCTCTCATGCAGAGATGGCTAGAGGATAGAGACAGTAGAAAAGGCAGTACAGTACAGCGCAAGAAGCTCTGGCTGGGGTTTGAATTTCAACTGTGGGGTGGCCTTGTGCAAGTCACTTCATTTTCTCTTTTGTAAAATAATGGAAATAGAATCTACCAGGATGAGTTGTTTTTAGGAATTAAGAGTATAATCTATGTGAGATTGAGATATAGGAAGGTACTTCAAAAAGTTTGTGGAAAAATAGAATTACAAGATAATATGACTCTTTCATGACCTTTTTGAAGACCCCTTGCATACACACACACATATATATATATATTCCCCCAAGAGCAATGGTTCAGTATTCACTAATTCAGTGTTTGCTGTGAGTTTATAGACCATAACTATAATGAAATTGATTAAATAATGAAAAATAATGAAAATTAATTGTGTGTATTTTTTACAGCTGAATTATTTTATTCTACCATGGCATCAATTATTATTAAATTACACTTCTGTATTTCATATAGTAATCAGTACAGTTATCATATCTGCATTTAACTTATGTGCAGATTTTAGAACCTTACAAGGTGTTAGTAAGGTGACAGTTGTTCATTGGGTGGGGCAGCAGTAGAAAATGCCAGTTTGGGAAGACAGCAAAAGCAGGTGGCCAAGAACTTTTCTGAAATACTTTAAAGAACAGTGTGCATTCAGTCTGATTATGTAAATTTTAGATTCGAATTCATAAGATCTAGATTCAGATCCAACAATTGATGCCTGCCATGCCATGTAATGAGCCTTTCACTCATATTATCTCATTGAAACCTCACAATGAGAAACCTTGTAACATGTTTCAAGATTATAGTGGCTTAATAATTTTTTTTTTTTTTTTTTTTTTTTTTTTTTTGCGGCTGGTCAGTAGAGGGATCTGAACCCTTGACTAGATATTATCAGAACCATTTTTTTTTTTTTCCTTTTTGTCTTTTTTCATGACCGGCAACGGATCGCAACCCTCAGTGTCACGCCCGTACCGGACCGGGACCGGCCACGGGATGGCAACCCTCGGTGTTGCTCCTGCCCCTCGCTCAGCCAGTGAGCGGCCGGTCTGTATGTGGGATCCGAACCCTCGGCGGGAGCGCCACCGTGCTTCCCAAGTGGCGCACTATAGCAGTGCGCCACCGGGCCGGCCTATCAGAACCATTTTCTAACCAAGAGAGTTAACTGGCTAGCCCTTTATAATGGCTTAATAATTAACACCACAATGAAAATAAACGAGAACACTGTAAAATTCTCCACTGGTCTCTCCCTCCATTCACAGACAGGTATTTGATGTTATTATAAAGTCAGAATGGTTTGAATGCCCAGGCATTCCTTCTTTATTAATTTAGCATAGTGGCTGTCAATTTGAATGTGCCAGAGAATTAGGATAAAAGACTGAATGTACAGAATCATGTGGGTCATTGTATTTAAGGGAGTGTTATTCAGGCTGCTGTAACAAAATATCTTAAATTGGGTAGCTTCTAAATAACGGAAACGTACTTCTCACAGTTCTGGAGGTTGAGAAGTCCAAGATCAAGATGCCAGCAGATTTGGTGTCTTGTGACTGCTGCTTTCTTTTTCATAGAGGGCACCTTCTTGCTGTGTGCTTACATGGTGGAAGGAGTGTGGTGGGGCCTCTTTTATAAGGGTACTAATCCTAATCATATCTCAAAGTCCCCACCTCCTAATACCATCACCTTGGGAGTTAAAATTTCAACATGAATTTTGGGGGGACACAAACATTCAGACCATAGCAGGCAGCTTAGACTTAAAATTCATGTTGCACTGTAAATATGCAATGGAGAAAATTTTCCTTGTGTCTGTTATATCCAGTGTTCTTTATATATCGCAGTGACATGATTACCTATCATGGTGCCTACTAGCTTTGTGACCTTGGGTAAGTTAATTCACTTCCCTACCTGAGATCCCTCCTCTTAGGTATAGTAATAGCCGTCTTTTATAGGGAGGTTGTAGGATTAAAAACATGATCATCATTTATATATGGGAGCTAAAAAAAAGTGAACTCATAGAAGCAGAGAGTAGAATTGTGGTTACTAGAGGCTGGGAAGGGGGGAGGGGATAGAGAGAGGTTAGTTAACAGATACAGAATTACATCTCGATAGGAGGAATAAGTTCTTATATTTGATAGTAGGTGTCTAATTAAAAACCATTTAATTTTCGGCAGCTGGCCAGTACAGGATTGTTTTTCAATAAAGAAAACTAATAATAATGATCACATATTTAGAAAAAGCAGAAAATATTAAGAAAAAAAACCCTTGTAGTCAAAACCACTGTTAAAAATTCGTTTGTTCTTTGTTTGCTAATGTGATTATTGCACTTAAAAATGGTTGTGATTATATTGCATGTACTATACTGCACACAGGCCCTGTTTTTAACAACTCTTTTAAAACTTTTTTTTTCCGATTATAAAAGTAAAACTGAATCCTTGCAGAAAACTTGAAGAATGTAGAAGTTGAAGAAGAATAATCTCACAATGGTATAATACAGACACACTGTTGGTGTTCATCTGACAGGGGGTTAGAGTGGGTGAATTGCAAGCTCATCTACTTCAAGTCTGTCTTCCTTCTGAAATTCACCAGAAAAGGCACTGATTCAAGACTTGTTCTTAAAGATGTTGTCATTTCCTTTGACAGCTTCCACTTTTGCTCAAGCGCGAGCTGCTGAAATCAGTGCTATGTTAAAAGCCGTGACCCAGAAGTCTTCTAATTCACTGGTTTTCCAGACTCTGCCACGGCACATGAGACGAAGGGCCATGAGCCACAATGTCAAACGCCTTCCTAGACGATTGCAGGAGATCGCTCAGAAAGAGGTAGGAGTTTCACTTAGTGTAGAGGTTTAGGTTAGTAGTCCCTAGAGGAAATTGAGAAGTATTAACCTAACAGAAGTTACTAAAGTGAAAACCATAAAACAACATGGTCATTATGACATGCTTTTTTTTAAAGCGTATTTTTGGTTTAATCATTATCCAGTCCTCACCTCCTCCTGCCACCTCCCTAAGCCAACTAGCAGGCGGTTGGATATTACAGCTTCTTTTCAACATAGCATTTGGAACCCCTTCTTGTTTTTGAATAGTTGATGTTCTTCTCCCACATTTAAAATAAAATTCTGACCCTCTTATCAGATAAATGGTTTTGGTTCTGTGTTTTGCAAGTGTGGCCAGCTTGGGGCTAGAAGGCAAAAAAAAAAAAAAAAAAAAAAAAAATTCAGCATCAATGCCTAGCATTTGCCTTTTGACATTTTCAAAATTGAAAACTGAACTTGATTTTAATTTTTATGCAAGTGTAATTGTATTTTGGCTTCACATTTGGCTTAGAATGTTCTGGAGTTGAACATTCTAAGATTGTATAGTTGCCCAGGTCTTTACTAATTGATTCACAGTTTATTGAGCGGCCTTCTGTGTGCTGCTACTGTGCTGGTGGTGAGGTCAGACTTCAACAAGGTAAAGTCCTTATCCTTAAGGAGCTCCCAACTAATGGAGAAGAATTTTTTTCACAAAAGTTTAGGTTGGCTATGGAAGTGATTAGGAGTGAAAACTAATCAGGAATTTTGTACTTTCTAGATTTAATGTAAGGTCTGTTTGCCAGTGATAGCATTTAGCATTTGTCTGTCTGTAGTAGCCTAACCGAAATGAAATGTATGTGTTTTCCCTACTTTTATATTTTTTGTCTCAAGTTTTTGGTTTTAGTTACAGTCTTACAGGTTAAAACAGCAACAAGAGGCTAGCATTTGATTTATTCTCATTCCCTAATAGTAATAGCCATATTAAGCTTGTGTTACTGTATTGAACATTTCATAAATATTCTAATCTTTGTAGTCCATGAAGCTTGCCCAGTTAGTGAGTGATAGAACTGTGCTTCCTTCCTAGGTTTGCCTATCTCTAAAATCTTCATTCTTTCTCTTGTATCCCCTCTCTACTTACATTGGAAAACCCACAAAGTTAAAAAATTAAGCAAAGTAATGGGGTCTGTAAGGTACTTCACTTAATGTAAAGTTAGTTGTTTGAAATCTTAACTTTTAACTTTGTGGTGAGATGCTTGCAAAATAGAATATACCTCTTTTGAAACTATAGGCAGAGAAAGCTGTACATCAGAAAAAAGAACATTCAAAAAATAAATGCCACAAAGCTCGAAGATGTCACATAAACCGGATGCTAGAATTTAACCGTAGACAAAAGAAGAACATATGGTTAGAAACGCATATCTGGCATGCCAAACGGTTTCACATGGTCAAGAAGTGGGGCTACTGCCTCGGAGAGAGGCCAACAGCCAAGAGCCACAGAGCCTGCTATCGAGCCATGACACAACATTGCCTCCTTCAGGTAGGCTCTCGTAATGGGTTTTTCTTTTTCTTTTTGTTTAGATCCTTTCTGATAAGAGACTTTTAGAATAGTTTATGGTATGCCAAAGTCCTGTTTATAAGTTTATTCATTTTATCTGACAGGAGAATTTTGTTTTGTTTTGTTATGTATGATTTTTGATTTTCGGCAGCTGGCCAGTACAGGATCAAACCCTGGACCTTTGTATTATCGGCACCATGCTCTAACCAACAGAGCTAACTGGCAGTCTGAGGATATTCATTTTAAAAATGATTCCTGAGCATGAGGCACTTTGCTAGATGCCGGAGATGAAGCAGCTTAAAGTTAGTGGGGGAGGTGGACATTAATCTAATTATTAGCCAAATATATGATTGTAGGGGAAAAGTGTGTAGTACTATGAGTGTTTCTAACAGGACAGAAAGGCTTCCCCTGGAAGTGATGTTTCAGCCAGGCTCAAGGCAGAAGATGGGAGAGTGAGGGAGGCAGAAGGAAGCCAGATGAGAATGAGGAATTGAAATAAATTCTTTGTGACAAAGATGAAGGGAATGAGAGCAAGGCTCACAGTAGGGTGAGCTTAGGCTGGAGAAATAACCAGGAACCAGTCATGCAGGATCTTGTTGGTCATGTTCAGAATTTATTCAGTGTAGATTAATCTAGTTGTCATTTATCAACAACAGATGTTTAAGAACATATTTGTACCCCGAGCAGTGTTCAAAATGCTGTTCTAGGTGTTTATCATTCAATGGGATGCTGGGAAGGATGTTTTAAATTTTAAACTCTCTGAGAGGACAGTTTGTTTTAGAGCCTCTTAATGGTATTTATGGGATTGCCTCTCTCCCCAGTAGCTAATTCAATTGCTTTCTGTCTCTTCCAATACATATTTTTAAATGTGCTCTTTGCAGAAGGGCTTATCTTTCAATGGCAGGATGGCCTTCGCCGAGTTTTGAAAGCCATTGGTATTGGTGTCCTCTGATACCTCTTGAGAGCCATATAGCAGAATAATCAAAATAAGAACTTTTTTTTAAATTGTGGTAAAATATACATAACATAGAATTGACTATTTAACCATTTTTAAGTGTACAGTTCTTTGGCATTAAGTGCATTCTTGCTGTGCACCTATCACCATCATCTGTCTCCAGAACTTTTTCATCTTCCCAAAGTGAGATCCTGTACCCATTAGACAGTAACTCCTCATTCTCCCCGTCTCCCCAGCCCCTGGCAACCACCATTCTATTTTATGTCTTTTAATTTGACTCCTTTAAGTACCTCATATGAGTGGAATCGTACAATAATTGTCCTTCTGTGACTGGCTTATTTCATTCCCCGTCTCCCCAGCCCCTGGCAACCACCATTCTATTTTATGTCTTTTAATTTGACTCCTTTAGGTACCTCATATGAGTGGAATCGTACAATAATTGTCCTTCTGTGACTGGCTTATTTCATTTAGTATAATGTCCTCAAAGTCCATCTATGTTGTAGCATGTGACAGGATTTCCTTTTTAAGGCTGAATAATATTCCATTGTATGTATATGGCACATGTGGTTTATCCATTATCTGTCAGTGGACATTTGGTTTGCTTCCACCTTTTGGCTACTGTGAATAATGCTGCTATGAACATAGCTGTGCAAATATCATTCAAGTCTCTGCTTTCAGTTCTTTTGGGTGTATACCCAGAAGTGGAATTGCTGTATCATATGGTAATTCTATTTTTTATTTTACATTTTTTAAATGTAATTTTTTGAGGTATCACCATACTGTTTTCCACAGCAGCTGCAGAGTTTTACATTTCTACCAGCAATGCACAAGAGTTCCAATTTCTTCATATCCTCAACACATATTATTATTATTGTTATTTTATGGTAATAGCTGTTCTAATGGGTATGAAATTAGTACAAGAATCTTTTAAGAGTCTTTGATTTGAGAACTAAGCAGCAGAACATAGACTGTAGTCAAATCCTTCATTTCCATCAAGGAAGCTGGGTTTTAGAGACATGAAGTGACTTGTCCAGGGTCACATAGCTTGTTGGTGGCCTGGACAGCACCTGGGCAGCTGATTCTCCTGGCCTATGCTTTTTCCACTGTACTCTGATATCTCTCGAATTTTAAGACAGTATTATTTAAGAATGAGTTACTTCTTATTTTGGGCAGGATTTTTGCTGAAGTCATCAGATATTTTTCTAACATGACTAGCCCAAGTAATAAAAACAGTAGGTAATGACAGATATTTTTGAGTGTTTGATATATGCCCAGACCTGTTTTAAATGCTTTATGTGTGATTACTCATTTAATCCCTACAATAACAGTAGAGGTAAGTTGTTACTGTTATTTTCATTTTTCAAGTATGGATACTGAGGTACAGGGAGGTTAAGTAATTTACCTATGATCATACAACCAACAAGTGATGAAGTTGAGCCCAGGTGGCCTGACTCTAGAGATACGCACTCTTAACCATTATTCTCTGTGCTGTCACCGCTTGTACAAATTAGGGTGATGTTCATCTGGTCATTAACAGCAGAGCAAGTCACTGTTGATAAGAAGGAAATCTTTGTGTGTGAGTGATTGCGCTGATTAATGCGAGTTTGTCAGAATCATAGCTATAATTTCCTGTTATTTCTAGTTGCTGAGTGTACTGAAATTGCTTAATGGTGCTGTGACAGAGGGGTTTGTTCAGGGTCAGTGAGCCTGATATGAATGCTGGCTTCTGTACCCTCTGACTATATGACTTTGTTTAAGTAACAATCTCTGTGTCTCAGTGTCCTCGTTTGTCAAATAAGATAACAATACGTGGTACATCAGGTTTTTGGGAGGACTAAATGACAGTCCCTGTAAGGAGTTAACCCAGTTCCTGTCACTCAGTAACCCTTCAGTGAATACTATTATAAGTATTATCATTTGTTATATATTATTATAACTATTATTATAGCTACCATCATAACTATTATTAAGAACTTTTAACATATCGATTTCACTAGCTCAGTCTGATCTCTCTTTATCTTATTTAAGTTGGTAAGGTCTTATTCTCATTACTGTCATATTTCCTTGTACCTTGCATAGTCAAAGTTGCATATCATGGTCAAGACTGAGCATGGGCGGATATGGGATAAATTAATTGCAACATTGTGCATCTGGGCTCAGTGTTAAATAATCTTGAGGTCCTGAATTAGCTAACCAAAGTGAGCAATCTTAGCATAATTTTGAAGAATTTATTACCATCTTGCTTATTCTATACTTGTTTCTTATCTTAGGTACATTTTGGGGAAATAGTTCTTTACTTAGAAGCAGCAGTTATTATATTCCCTCCTCAGAACTTGCCGATGCATATGAGATAAAACACAGATTTTCTTTCAAATAGTAGGACACTGGAACTTACATTTCAAATGGAGATTCATTTTGATTTTGATTCAAATGAGTTTAAGAATATTTCCTAATAGGAATGGACCTCTAGAAGTTTTCTGATGTGACTTTAGGCTCCTTAGCAGTTTTGCCCAATGAAAATTCCTAAGTATTTAATTGTGTTTCCCCCTTTGTGCAGGATTTATCCTACTACTGTTGTTTGGAGTTGAAGGGCAGAGAGGAAGAAATACTAAAGGCACTTTCTCAAATGTGTAGCATAGACACAGGTAAACTTTTTTGAAGCTGAGTCCTATTTTAGTCTTTGTGTATGTATTCATTTCATGAAAAGGTGTCTTCTGTAAGTGTTTTGGAATTTAAACATATGTAAAAATGTGTGAGACACTTCTTGTTCCCAATGAATATATTAATTTAAGAAAAGTTGGGGTGGCTTAATTAAGAAAAATCATTTTGAATCACTTAAAAATCATTTCTAACATTATAAAGTGTAAAGTGAGAGAATCATTATCCCAGTGGAGTGAACTTAGGCAGGAAGAAACTTGAAACTCTTATTAAATCATTCATTTAATAAATGTTCACTGAGAACTTACTGTGTGCCATGCTTTGATTTAAGCGATGCTCAAAACCAAAACTTCACCCCTCATGGAGACATGCAATAAATAACAATATGGCTATCAGAAAATAATGATACAGTCTCAATGCTTGAAATCATGGAGTTTTGCTTTTATTTATGTCAGGATTGACGTTTGCAGCAGTTCACTGCTTGTCTGGAAAGCGCCAAGGGAGTGTCATGCTTTACCGGGCAAATAAATATCCCAGAGAAATGCTTGGGCCTGTTACATTTATTTGGAAGTCTGAGATGATCCCAGGTGACACCTCTGAGAGCAGGCAGTTGTG
Organism: Galeopterus variegatus; assembly: GCF_000696425.1. Lineage (NCBI taxonomy): Eukaryota > Metazoa > Chordata > Mammalia > Dermoptera > Cynocephalidae > Galeopterus > Galeopterus variegatus. The sequence continues at coordinate 529,685 of NW_007727267.1, forward strand.
GATCTGGCTTCATCCAGCTGTTAAACAGGTATAATTCATCAGACTATTTCCCCATCATTCTGTCACTATATTCTTAATTACCTTTGGAAGTCAATACTATAGAAATGTAAATAGTATAAAAGTTGGCTTATAGTGTAGTATTTGAATATGGGGAGGAAGTTGTGTGAATATTGAATGAAACAAATTTGTTTTAAAATTTTTGACTTTTTTATTTAAAAAATTTGTATTTTAATGTATTTAATTGACAGAGTGAATATATTTAAGGTATACAATATGATGATTTGATGTACCTATACACTGTGTAATGATTACCACAATCAAATTAACACATTCATCACCATCTATGCTGTACATTAGATCCCCAGAACTTTTTCATCTTGTAAAATGAAGCAGATCTGGAGCTCTCAGTTTTTAGTAAATCATAAGCAGAAGTAGAGATGAAAACCAACCTTATTATGCTAATAGTTTGAAATACTGCGTTTGGAATAATGCTTCCACCATACCTGAAACTGATTCATTGGTTTATTTTAGAGCCTATTTGATAATGAGAGCTATTTTGAGTAATTCTGATGACTTTTAATACTACATTTAGCTTAGCTTCCCTTCTTTTGCACACTCACTGCTTTTATACCATAGAGTGTAAATTTTCTCCAATTTTCTCTTTGAACTTGTTTTTTGTATTTTTTTTTTTTTTCTTAATTTGGTCAGAGTGGTCATGTTGTTTTCATGATATTTGACATTTGGCTCTTTTTTTGTTCAGAGTGCCAAGCACTACTCAGTTAGAAAACCCCAAAAAACTTTTTGATAATGATAAACTTAGTTTAATTAGTAAAGGGATAAAAATGTGGGTTTTTAAAGGGATAAAAAAAAATAACATAAACTAAAACAACTAAATTTGTAATAATATATTGAAATCTCAAAATTTAAAAGTAGATGTTTAAAAATACCCTTAGGACATATTAGAGGAAATAAAAGCAGTGTGCCAGTGTACAGAACCTATCAAATCAACTGTCTGCATCCCTGAGCTTCTGACATCATCTCAAGAAAAAAACCATACTGAACTGCCTGATGAGAAAATTGGCAAGAAAAGAAAAAGGAAAGGTGATGGAGAAAATACCAAACCAATTAAAAAAGTTGTTGGTGATGGAACTAGAGATCCATGTCAACC
>NW_007727268.1:0-487 GCF_000696425.1 Galeopterus variegatus
CTCTTTCTACTTTCTTTATTATTTGGATTGTCAGGAGGGGCCCTAGGGCATACTTTATGGGTAGTTAAAGATATCAATACTAAACTTGAACAAGCCTTGATCTCTACCGCTGAGTCCCTTTCATCCCTTTGGAGGTAACTCTCCAAAGCCGCCGAGCTTTAGACCTTCTTACCGCAGAGAAGGGAGGCACATGCATCTTCCTCAGAGAAGAATGTTGTTATTCAATGAATCAGGCTTAGTCGAAACTAATGTTATCAAACTCACTGATCTGGCCTCTAGCCTCCAGGCCACGTCCAACTCTAACACCTTTTCTTCCTTTTTCCACAATCCTCTCCTAACCTGGATATGGCCTGTCGTAGGACCTCTAACTATTATCTACCCTGCATTATTCAAATAAGTAAAATTTCTAACCAAGCTTTTAACCAGCCTTTACTTAGAAATTACCAGCTGCTGGCCACGGAAGACCCTTCCTGCTCCTCAATAGAAC
>NW_007727268.1:1647-4154 GCF_000696425.1 Galeopterus variegatus
CCCGGCCAATCAACTACCGCCCCGTGTACTAACCACCCTCTCCCGGAACCCGGCTCTATATCAATGTATGCTTCTCCCCAAATAAAGCGGAACTTCTCCGATGAACTGTCAGCTTGGGTCCTGTCATCCTTTCAATAATGATTGAATTTATATAAAATTCTAGAATAGGTAGAACTAAACTATGGTGATAGAAAACAGATCAGTAGTTGCTTCTTGAGGGTGGAAGATTGGGAAGAAACTCAAGGGAAATTTCCGGAATATTCAATAGGCATTTGTAACAGTAGTTGAATAGGACATGATATCTGATCATCTTACTATGTATATGTACAACTCAAAAAAGTTGAAGTACACAAAAAAGAAAGAAAGAAAGGGCAACTGCTATGGCTTGAATGTGTCTCCCAAAAGTTTATGTATTGGAAGCTTGACTCCCATTTTAACAGCACTAGGAGGGTGGGAAACCTGACTATGGTATTTGAAAGGTGGGGTCTTTAAGGGGTGATTAGATTGTGAGGGCTGTACCCTTGTGAAAAGACTGATCCATTCATAGAGTAATGGGTGTGGTTCTGGTGGCTTCATAAGGAGGGCAAGTGAGCAGGTTAGCACTTGCTCAGCCTGTTCTCTCACCAGTGTTACCCTGGTCACCATAGGACTCTGTAAAGTTCCCACCCTGAAGAAAGCCCTCACCAGATGTGTTCCCTGGACTTTGGACTTCCAAGTCTCTGAAATTACCTGGTTTCAGGCATTCTGTTATAAGTAACAGAAACAAACTAATAACAGCAACCAACTGGTGAGTTTGGAAGATCATTTTCTTACAAATGGCTTTCCACTGGTTTTTCCTCATCCTCTCCAAAACTTATGTTTTTGGTCTTTTTCATTTTAGCCATTCTGGTGAGTGTGAAATGCTATCTTACTGTGGCTTAAATTTGTATTTCCCTCAAAAACTATGAAGTTGAGCACCTTTTCATATGTTTATTGACCTTTGGATATCATCTTTTAAAGATGTCAGTCCATTTTTCTATTGGGCTTTTTTTTTTATTTGTAGGAGTTACATATTCTGATATACTCCTATGTAGAAAATACCTTCTCCCACTCTGTAGTTTGCCTTTTCACTCTCAGTGGTGTTTTTTGACGAACAGACATTCTTAACTTTCATATAGTTCAATTTATACATTTTCCGTTTATGATTAGTGCTTTTTTGTATCCTGTAATAAACTTTTCCCCAAATTCCAGGTTGCAAAGATGTTCTCTTACGTTTATTATTGCTTGGCTTTCAAAATAAGATTGACAATTCAAGAAATAAATGTATTTTGTTTATAATGTGATGAAAGAGTCCAAATAAAGTTTTTTTTCCATATGGATATCCAAATGGTCTAGGAACATTTTTTCAAAAGATAATCTTTTCTCCATTGGTGCATGTCCTGGAAGACTTGTAAAAAATGCATTTTATATTTACAATGTAAATTATATGTAATAAATGGTTCAAAACCTATAAGCACATATGTATTTATGTACCATAAATAATTTAACCAATTCCTTTAAAGTAGACATTTAGACTGTTTCCATTTTTTGTTTGTGTTGTTATTAAGGTGCTAAATGAACATTTTGTTCAAAGTCAGTGCCAGTTGTTTGTTTTCTAAGGATAAATTACTAGGGGTGGAAATTGCTGGGTTAAAGTGCATGCCTATTTTAAACTTTGCCTTCTGTAAGGTTTATATTAATTCTTACTCCCACCTACCTGTTTCTCCCTATTCTCACCAAAAGTAGCATTATTGATCTTTTTATTTTTTGCTAAACCTGGTAAAAAGAAAACTTATTGTTTTCATTTCCATTTTTAAAAATAATTGGTTAAACAGCTTTTAAAATCCCTATTGGGGGCCGGCCCAGTGGTGCACTGGAGAGTGCGCCACTTGGGAGTGTGGCGGCGCTCCCGCCGAGGGTTCGGATCCCATGTGGAGACCGGTTCACTCACTGGCTGAGCGTGGTGCGGGCGCAACACCGAGGGTTGCGATCCCGTTACCGGTCAGTAAAAAAAGACAAAAAGGAAAAAAAAATCCGTATTGGTTATTTGTTTCACTTTTTTTTTTTTTTTTTTTTGGACTGCCTGTTCGAATATTCGTCCATTTTTCTTCTGAGGTTGTCTTTTTTTTTATTGGTTATAAATATATATACACATACAGATATATGTAATAACATTATCTCGCAGTTTCTGTAGTTTGGCCTTTAACCTCATATTGCTGTTCGAGCTCCGGTTTTTAACCCAGTCTGTACTAGGAACTAACACCCGACCAGACAGCGCTAGAACGCCTTTGGGTCCAGCCATCGGTCTGTCCCATACCATCCCACCACCCCTCCCCCTCCTCCCCCACCAGCGTTTCCTAGCAACGGCCCTGCCACCAGGGCTATTTTGGGAACTGCAACTTTTCATTGAACATGATTATGAGCCGGAGCTCTAAGCACAGCCCAGAAAAGTCCTGTGAGGGCTGCGAAGCCTCAGGAGCAGGTGGAGG
>NW_007727268.1:4581-29245 GCF_000696425.1 Galeopterus variegatus
CCCCCTCCTCCCCCTCCTCCCCCTCCTCCTCTCCTGCTCCCTTCAGGGGCGGGGCCAAAGGATGCCCTGTCTGCGCGCGCAGCTTCCGTTGCCATAGCGGCCGGGGGCGGAGACAGGCTCTTCCTTTCTCCAGCATAGAGCAGAGAAGCAAAATCTCGCAAGTGGAGGCCTAGCGCGGGGAGCGTCTGCGGCGTGCGCAACGTTGGCGCACGTGACGCCAGCCCAGCCTAGAGGGCGCGTGCGCAGTTTGGCTGGCAGGGCCCTCGGGCCGCCGTCGTTCGGCGTTTGGCGGGGGCGCGGCCTGGTGGTGGACTTAGGCTCCCGGTGCCGCGGGGGCGGGTCCAGGCCGCCTTCCGGGCTTTCCAGTGCGCCACCTCCTCTGTGGCTGGGGGCGCCGCGGACAAAAGCGGTAACCACCCCGGGAGCGGAAGTGGAGAATGGCCCCCGTCCAGTAAGGAGAGCGAGTGAAGCGCAGCCTCTCTAGACCGCAGGGGCGCAGGTGGGCGTGAGCGAAGGTAATCCAGGCCCGGTTACGAGCCCGGGTCCTCCTCTGACTTTGCAGCGGGTGAGACGGGCTGGGACTGAGTTTCCTCCAGGTCATGGGCCAGGCCGCTCAAATGGGGCTTGGAACTTGCCTCCACTAGATGAAATAAAATCTGGGGGTCCTTGGCTGAAAGTAAGCGCTGGATACACACGAGCTGTTATTTTCACAGTTGCTGGGAGGAGGAGTTGGCGAAAACACTTCTAAAACTCCTTTGTACGTGCTAATTGGAGAGGTAGCAACTGTTGGTGAGAACTTGTGGGTTTCGTGTCAGCTCATGAATTTTACAGGTATTACCTTCGTGGCTTACTGGAGTCTGCAATATAAGAATGGTAATACTGACCCACCTAGCAGAATTATGATGCCACAAAGCTCTATGGAGTGCTTAATGAAAAGGACAGAGGATCACGTATGGGAACATTTTTCCATACACTAAACCACATGCTGTTTTTTAAAGTCATGCACTGAAGTGCTACAGTTAAGTTGAAAGACATTATTGTGACTCAAATTCATGATCAGAGAAGCACCTTTTGTGCTAAGTGTGATATCCTTTCATTTATTCAGTAAATATTGAGTGCTAATTGTGTCCTAAGCACTATTCTAACCTCTTGGGATGATATATGAGTAAACAAAACAAAGATTCTTGCCCTTTGGAGCTTATGTTCTAGTTTGGGGAAGATAGACAATAAACAGTAAATACAAATGAGTAAATTATAGGTTAGAACGGTATGAGTGCCATGGAGAAAGAAACAGATACAGCAGGATAAGGGACATTGGGAATGCAAGATGCAGTTTTAAATAAGCATGTCAGAGTAGGCTTCACTGAGAGAATTGCATTTGAGCAAATATTGGAAGGAGGCGAGGAAATTAGCTGTGCTGACATCTGGAGGAAGAGCATTTTAGGCAGAGGGACCCACCAGTGCAAATACTTTTAGCTTGGACTGTGCCTGGTATCTTCAGTGAACAGCAGGAAGGCCTGTGTGGCTGGAGCAGAATGAGTAAGGGGAGTAGTAATAAAATTAAGTGGCGCCACAGCTAAAGTATAGTTTGAAAAAACAGTGGAGTGTTTGAATCACTTTAGTTGTCCTCATGTGAAGGTAATTACGTATTAGCTTCGATAAGATTTCACAGCTTAACTAGAACCACTAATTAGTATGTGAGTTTACTAAGACTTTTTCCAAAATAGAATATAGTTGAGATCTAAACATAGTTGTAGTTTCCAGTAAGCACAGTGTGAATTAAGAGAGAGGAGCTTGTCGCAATAGACTTTTATTTGCCCTTATCTAGGATTTTATTAAATATGGAAATGGCTCCTTTTTGCTTTCCTTCAGAAATGTGTCTAAATATAGCTTCTACCAATAAAAAAAAAATCTATGGTAAGAAAAAGATGATGGATAATCGTGATTATTAACTTGTTAATAACTTCTGTTTACGTGTAATTTGTAAATACACTGTGGCAAACAGAAATGACTAAGAGGATACCTGTCATTTCAATGAGCTTGCAAACTGGTAGATTTGTGAATAATTTAAACATAAAACTTAAAAAGATGAAAAAAGTTTGTTTTTTTAAAGAACAATTCAAAGTAAATGCTAATAGAATGAAGTCATCTAGATATCATTGTATTGGGCCGGCCCATGGCTCACTCGGGAGAGTGCGGTGCTGATAACACCAAGGCCCCGGGTTCGGATCCCATATAGGGATGGCCGGTTGCTCACTGGCTGAGCGTGGTGCTGACAACACCAAGTCAAGGGTTAAGATCCCCTTACAGGTCATCTTTAAAAAAAAAAAAAAATAGATATCATTGTATTTATTCTGGCAGTAGCTCACCTTTATTTCCCATTTTATCCCCAAACATCTGCTTTTGGTGGGATGGTGATTTAGTTATCAATTTTTTCACATTTAACAAATACAGATTTTTTTATTTTTAGAAAACTGGTTGTAGAATCCATTGTGTATGCTAAGTAAGTGCACAATTCATGAACTAATGCATGTATTGATTAACATTGTACTAACAGGTCCTATGTAATTCTCATTGCTCTATCTGCTGGAATTTAGAACTTTTCCAAAACTATGCCTTTAAGCGATGCTTCTTTCTCTTATATCCTTTTTCCTCTCCAGGAGACAGATGTTTTTGGTTTCTTAAGTAGAGTTAGAACACTGACTGTAGAGTGACAGTGTGTAATTTGTATATTCGACAAGTATATTTCTTCGGTGTAAAATTGTGCTATCAAAGGGTGTTAAGAAGTTTCAGTGGCAAGTAGAAATAATGATATTTTATAGTGTTAGTGTGGCGCTATCCTACTGGCCACATGAGAGGCAAGAATCTGTAGTTGGAGACATGCCAGGGTGAACTATTGGTCAGTTTCAGCATTAAGCAGAAGGACACTAATCTTTTGAGTACTGCATAGTTTACAGGCAGTATGATCAGTGTTAGTTGGTGGCCTCTATTGGGTGATTGGTACCACCAAAGTGCATGTCTTAGTGAAATCTGGACAGAGGATGTATTCAGCAATCCTAGTAGGTGGGTAAGTGGCTGGTGGCAGGACCAATACTGGGTTCAGGTATAAGATCCTCTTCTGGGAAAGAGGTGAGAAACTAAAAAAACCTAAAAGTCACTTATTAGAGCTTGATCAAAGGTCATGTCCAGGAATGAATCTCTTAAGTATATGTGTGAGGCCGTGTGGGTGGTGTCACAGTCATAGATAGAGGAGGTCTTTGGTTACTGTGGTAATAAGAGCTGCCATTCACTGATGAATATTCTTGGTATATGCTTCTTATATCCTGGTGTCTTTTATTCTCTTCTTTAAAAAAGCATATGTCAATTTTTTAAATAAGAAAATTCCACTGGCCTGGCCGGTTATTCAGTTGGTTAGAGCACAGCCTTATAACACTAAGGTCACTAGTTCAGGTCCCCATACGGGCCAGCTGCCAACAACAACAACAAAAGAAAATCCCAGAGGTGTAAAGCAATTTGCCCAAGTCCACTTATTAAGCTGTAAGTAGCAGACCTGGTATTTGAACCCAGGTCTTTTGAATATCAAAGCCTGTACTCTTTCTTTATTCCAGATTGCCTCATTATGTAACAGTGTGCTGACATTAGTCTTCCCACTTTATGGGGTCTGTCACTAGAGCGATCAGATTTGCTGCTGATGAGATTTTACTCACTAATAAATTTGATTCATTTGATTATGTGTTTTCTCTCCCTAGATTCTAATTTGATTCGAAAATGAGTAAGTGCAGAAAGCCACCAGTTCAGCAGATAGCAAGTCCTGAGACATTCAGCCCAGATGTTCTTGCTGATATTTCTGAACTCTTTGCCAAGAATTTTTCTTATGGCAAGCCACTTAATAATGAGTGGCAGTTACCAGATCCCAGTGAGATTTTCACTTGTGACCACACAGAATTTAATACATTTCTTGATTTGAAGAATTCCCTAAATGAAGTAAAAAACCTACTGAGTGATAAGAAACTGGATGAGTGGCATGAGCACACCGCTTTCACTAATAAAGCAGGAAAAATAATTTCTCATGTGAAAAAATCTGTGAATGCTGAACTTTGTACTCAAGCATGGTGTAAGTTCCATGAGATTTTGTGTAGCTTTCCCCTTATTCCACAGGAAGCTTTTCGGAGTGGAAAACTGAATTCTCTACACCTTTGTGAAGCTCCTGGAGCTTTTATAGCTAGTCTCAACCACTACTTAAAATCCCATCAGTTCCCTTTTGATTGGAGTTGGGTAGCTAATACTCTGAATCCATACCATGAAGCAAATGACAGTCTTATGATGATTATGGATGACCGGCTTATTGCAAATACCTTGCATTGGTGGTACTTTGGTCCAGATAACACTGGTGATATCATGACCCTGAAATATCTGATTGGACTTCGGAATTTCATAAGCAGCATGGCAACTGTTCACTTGATCACTGCAGATGGAAGTTTTGATTGCCAAGGAAACCCAGGTGAACAAGAAGCTTTAGTCTCCTCTTTGCATTACTGTGAAGTTGTCACTGCTCTGACCACTCTTGGAAATGGTGGCTCTTTTGTTCTGAAGATGTTTACTTTGTTTGAACATTGTTCTATAAACTTGATGTACTTGCTAAACTGTTCCTTTGACCAAGTCCATGTTTTCAAACCTGCTACTAGCAAGGCAGGAAACTCAGAAGTCTATGTGGTATGTCTCCGCTATAAGGGAAGAGAGGCTATCCATCCTCTGTTATCTAAGATGGTGCTGAATTTTGGGCCTGAAGTAACCAAGAAAGCTCTCTTTCCTCATCATGTGATTCCCGAATCTTTTCTTAAAAGACATGAAGAATGTTGTGCGTTCTTTCATAGATATCAGCTAGAGACTATTTCTGGGAACATTCGTCTGTTTGAGTGCATAGGAAAAGAGGAACAAGCAAAGCTGAATAATTTAAGGGATTGTGCTGTGCAATATTTCATGCAGAAATTTCAACTGAAGCCTCTTTCCAGAAATAATTGGCTAGTAAAAAAGTCTAATATTGGTTGTAGTACAAATACAAAGTGGTTTGGACAGAGGAACAAATATTTTAAAACCTATAATGAAAGGAAGATGCTGGAAACCCTTTCATGGAAGGACAAAGTAGCCAAAGGATACTTTAATAGTTGGGCTGAAGAACATTTTGTATATCATCCTGGGCAAAGTTCTCTTTTAGAAGGGACAGCCTCCAATCTCGAGTGTTGCTTAGGGCATATTTTAGAGGGAAAGAAACTGCCAAAGGTAAAGTGTTCTCCTTTCTGCAATGGTGAAATTTTAGAGACTCTTAATGAAGCAATTGAAAAATCATTAGGAGGAGGTTTGATTTTGGATTCCAAGTTTAGGCCAAAACAGCAATATGATTGTTCTTGTCACATTTTTTCTGAAGAATTGATATTTTCTGAGTTGTTTAGCCTTACCAAGTGCCTTCGGGATGAGCAGGTTGTAGAACCCAGCAATCAAATAAAGTGCCTGCTTGTGGGTTTGCCAACTCTGCGTGATATCAAAATGCATATACCATTAGAAGTTCAACTCCTGGAATCAGCTGAACTCACAGCTTTCAGCTGTTCATTGCTTCATGATGGAGACCCAACTTACCAGCAGTTATTTTTGGACTGCCTTCTACATTCATTGCAACAGCTTCATACAGGAGATGTTATGATCTTGCCTGTACTTTCTTGTTTCACAAGATTTATGGCTGGTTTGATCTTTGTACTCCACAGTTGTTTTAGATTCATCACGTTTTCTTGTCCCATGTCCTCCAAGCCCCTTAGGACATGTGCAGTCCTGCTTTGTGTTGGTTATCAGGACATTCCAAATCCAGTTTTCCAGTATCTGCAGAATGTGAATGAATTGTTGAGTACTTTGCTTAACTCTGATGCACCCCGGCAGGTTTTACAATTTGTGCCAATGGAGGTGCTCCTTAAGGGGGCACTACTTGATTTTTTGTGGGATTTGAATGCTGCCATTGCTAAAAGGCATTTGCATCTGATTATTCAAGGGGAGAGAGACGTCATTAGCAGCCTTCAATTATGAAATCGTACTTGTTCTTCCTGAGATTCAACTTTATGACTTCTTACAGTTTCCAATGCTATTGCATTCCTTCGCTGTTAATTTAAAACCTTTTATTTGGAGGATAGGCCAACTTTTGTATCATTCAGAGTCTCATTAATTTTGGATAACCATCAGCTAGTTCTGATCTCTAAGATATGTATACCCTTAGGCACAGAGTGGTGGAATCCATGCAGTGATAGATAGCATTCAACCTTAAACATGAGATGTGTGTATGTGCTTGGGGTGGACACAGCCCTGCATGCATATGCAGTTCAGTTGGTCTTATCTGCTTAAGAGTTTTACCTGTGTGCCTTCATTCAGATTAGATAAAGAGTTGATAAAAGTCATTGGTGAAAGGAGGTGAGTCACTCCTCAGCAACACTGATTTCCTTTTACACTTAATGTGTCAGTTATGGATTTCAGGGAACTCATCCTGCCAGATTCTTGGTATGTGCCATTCATTGCCTTTAGGCTATTGACCCAATTTTCTTTTATGGTTCAAATGAAACTAGGAATATTTGAGTAACCACAACCATCTGACAAAAAGTTAATAGGACAGCTTCAAACCAAAGATCATGTTTAAGACAAAAATTGTATGTTGTGTCTGTTACACTCCTGTATCATGAAAAACTTCATTTAGCAATAGTGTAATAATTTTTAACTTCCAGGAAATTGTGAATAAAAATATTTTTCAAAATTTTAAGATAGTGTCTATAGGCTCATATTGGGGACATATGAATGTGATGAACATACTGAATACTGAAGAAAAATTTAACACTTTCAGAATGATGATTTAGCATTTAAAATTTTTTAATTTTAAATAATTTCTTTTTTCAGTGTGAAAGTAGCACTTTACCAAACAGTTAGCCATGAGATGGTTACTTTATCAGTTACATTTTATTTCTTTTGAATTATATGTGTTTGATAGTGTAGTGAGCTTTCCTGGCAAACTGTATTAAGCAGTTCTTCATTACCTTGAAGTTCCACAGAGTGGAGAATATTTTAATTCTCATGTGTGTTTAAGGCATTTTTGTTAGCTTTATGAAAAATAGATGTATTCTTTGATGTATTTTGTTGATAAATATTAATCTGAAAAATTTTCATGTTCTTTGCTATTTTGAGTTCCATTACAGATTCATGAATAAAGTCATTAGCAGTGAGATTTTGTGTTCATCATTTTTAAAGGGAATCATGGGGGAAGTTAAAAATATAACTTGGAAACAGACTTTTTTTAAAGGAAGACTTGAATGGGAGTTAATATTCCTTCATTTCCTATGATTTGTATTCATTAAAATTTAGTTCTTAATATTGTAATATTTATGGATGATCTACTTCAGGAAAGAAATTGAGTACTCAAGGGGCATGGAGAGGTGAGGGTGTGGAGGCCTGGAGGTAGATTTTTTAAAGAAATCTGATTTTCTACTGTTGACTTTGTAGAAACAGTCTCAGTTGTATGATGATAGGAGTGTGATAAAAAATTGGTTGCCAGGAGAGAAAAATCACTCTTGGAAAACCATTTTGCACTTAATAGTCTTTATGCCTTGCTAGGTTGGTTCAATATTATATTGCAGTTTATTTTTACTTATTTTAACCATTTGATTAGAATGGGGTTGAAAGCCTTGGTCCAGATTCTGATATTAAAACTTTCTTTTAATCCTTTCAAATAAGTACTGATTGCTTAGTTTTTTTTTTTTTTTTTTTTAAACACTAATCTGTGTTGGAATATGTGACACCGGACTATGGTAGGATATATTTAGGTTTTTTAACACAGCGTTTGGAATCAGTTGCTGCCCATCTGATTCACTGGATCAGATTGCTTCAGAGGTGAGATATAACTTGAGGAAGGTTTTAATTGAACTGGATATAGATGACATGTACCGTGATTTAAAGGAATTTCTCCTTAAGAGAAAGGGGAGGAAAAATGCTACCCAAAAAATGAATAAAAAGTAAAAGTAGGGGAGAACAGTAAAATGTGAGAGATGGTATACATCATTTATCAAGGTAGTTAACTTTTTAAAAAAATATTAGGCAAGTAAGTACATAATTATATTGGGACATGGTTAGACATCATTAGAAGAGTGGCACAGCACCAAAGGTGGGGATTGAATGACAGCCATTAATAAAGTAAAAACCTTGGCTGAATTTCTTACAGGTGAATTATCTCTAATGTTGCATTTTGATGTGTATGCATATTGAAAGCAATACTATAAGATTAAGACTGTTAGAATTATATTTACATATGAAATAATTATTTTGGGAACTGCAGCTGCTTTTCAAAAGTAGAATAATAAACATGTATTTTTCCAAGTGATGAATTAAGTAGATGGAACCAGAACTTCATAAGTTACAGGTCTTCTAAAGGAAATGTAAACTGTAAAAACCCACAATTAATAAACAATCACATGTTATTCCATCATTTTGTATTTATATCCATCAAGAGAATATATTCTAACTGGTTAACCAGAAGTTTCGAAGTAGGTCTCCATTGGAAGAACAGAAAAGGGGATAACTCTTTTTCCCTGGTGAGGATGCAGAGAAAAGGGAACCCTTATTCACTGTTGGTGGGAATGTGAATTAGTACAACCATTATGGAAAACAGTAGGGAAGTTCTTCAAAAAACTAACAATACAGCTACTATATGATCCAGCAGTCCCACTGCTGGGTATTATCCAAAGGAAAAGAAATTATTGTACCAAAGAGATATTTGCACCCTCATGTTAATTGCAGCACTACTCATAATAGCCAGGGTATGGAATCAACCTCGGTGTCCATCGACAGATGAATGGCTAAAGAAAATATGGTATATATACACAATGGAATACTACTCAGGAATGAAAGAATGAAATCTTGCCATTTACAGCAACATGGAGCCTGGAAGGCATGTTAATTGAAATGTCAGACACAGGAAGACATACTGTTCTTTAAAAATTTTTTTTCCATAGGTCTTGAGATTTTTAATTTAATTGTGATGCTTTTTGAAAAGCCTTAGCAGCCAGAAAATACTTCACAAATGCGTTTCCTAAAAACTTCCGTGAGAAAGATGTCTTACAAATTCAATTTCTTCAATATTTTTTCCATGAGAAAAAAGTTGTATTTTAGTGGGAGTTTTTGGTGTAATGTTATTTAAATGTTTAAATACATTCTGAAAGAAATTTAAAATCCAAATTTGTGGACTTTATTTCCATCTCTAAAATGGCTTTTTGTTCAAAGAGATTTGTGTTAAATTTTCTACTCCAGATTTTGGAATGGAATTAAAAAAGCAAGGTTAAAATATTAGAAGAAATTAAAGAAAATGTTTATGCTTTTGTTACTTATCTTTGGTGAGAATATCAGATCTTTTATTTCAAGATGAGATTATTATTTGAATAGTTTTTTTTTAATTAGTTACAGTGCTGTGATATGGGTATATGAAATCAGTTAATCCCTCACATTTTTGGAAGTGAAAAATGATTATAAACCAAACATCTTATTTTCGATCTTTAAATACTCTGTTCATTGGGCCGGCCCGTGGCTCACTCGGGAGAGTGCGGTGCTGATAACACCAAGGCCCTGGGTTCGGATCCCATATAGGGATGGCCGGTTCGCTCACTGGCTGAGCGTGGTGCTGACAACACCAAGTCAAGGGTTAAGATCCCCTTACCGGTCATCTTTAAAAAAAAAAAAAATACTCTGTTCATTGACTTTAAAAATGTAACATTGATATTTTATTTAGTGTATTTTTGCTTTCTAAGATGAAAGAAAAATAGGACATTTTTAGTTTCAATTTTTTTTTTTTTTTTTTTTTAAAAGATGACCGGTAAGGGGATCTTAACCCTTGATTTGGTGTTGTCAGCACCACGCTCAGCCAGTGAGCGAACCGGCCATCCCTATATGGGATCCGAACCCGGAGCCTTGGTGTTATCAGCACCGCACTCTCCCGAGTGAGCCACCGGGCCGGCCCTAGTTTCAATTTTTAAAATCATTTTAAAGAACAAATGGTTACCATTTTCATAAAAACAATACATGCTTGTAAAGATTTTAAGCAAAGCATAAAGGTTTTCTGTTAATGTTCTAAAGATATGGAGATTAACGTATGCTGATAAAATTAGACCTTAGTTAAGTTTCCTTCATAATCTGTTTAATGCGATGTGAACTATATGTAGACTTAATGTAAAATCCTCTATTAAAATGATGACAATTATATGTAGATGGTACAGATATGCAAGACCTGTCCGAAATTTGTTTACTACATGGCTAATATTGGAAAGAGAGGCTCTATTATTTTTTTTTACTGAATAAAACTTTTCCTGCTGGTCTTTGGAGCAGAACTAAGTATAAAAAATTTCAATATTGAAATGAAACATGAATATTTCATATTTTCAACTTCAGTATTGAATATGACATATAGGGTATTTTATATTTGGATGGTAACCATTTTTTAGGGTTGGCTTAATGGGCCAAGTACAAGTAAACTAAAAGCTTGATACTACATATAGTAACTCAGAGTATGTAGGTATGTTCTAGGACATGTAATTAAAGCAAGCCTCAATAAATGTATAATGAGTTGCTTATTTTGAGTTTCTAATTAATGCATTTTTTGTTTATATAAATAAAATTAAGGTTTTTTTGTTTGTTTGTTTCCCCATTCTCTTGTTATTAAGTCCCTTTAAAATTTGCTTTTTCGGGCCGGCCCGGTGGCGCACTCAGTAGAGTGCGGCGCTTGGGAGTGCGGCGGCGCTCCCGCCGAGGGTTCGGATCCCATATAGAGACCGGTCTGCTCACTGGTTGAGTGCGGTGTGGGCGTGACACTGAGGGTTGTGATCCCGTTGCCGGTCACGAAAAAAGACAAAAAGGAAAAAAAAAATTTGCTTTTTCTTGTTGGTCAATACAGAAATGAAAGTAACTTATCTTTGGATAAGAACAAGTTCATACTGGAATGACTTAGAAGGAAGTGAAGCATTTTTATGACCACATATGCCAGCTGTTCTTTATTAGTGAAAAGATTTAGAAATTATCTGACACTAAGCATAGGTTAGCATTTAATTTCACTCAACTGAAAATTTTATTTGAAAGTCCAATCTGCTTGTGTTCACATATAGATTCATATATAGGTTGTCTACTCATTTATAAATTGTACTCATTGTAATATTTCTCTAATTTTCTTGAGATCTTGATCTTTGTGTCTTTCCAGGATGTCTTAATACATCGATGAGGTGTAATCATTCTGTGTTCTTTTATACCAGGTGCAGCAGCATCAGTTTAGCCTGTTATGGGACATTTAATATTATTTATTTTTTAATATTGCAGCCATATTTTTGACTTATGGCTTAAATTTGATTTTTGTGATTTAAGGAAAACATTTGTGAAGATTGTTCTTTTTCTCTGAACTATTTATTATTTTGAAAAGATATTTTTATTAAAAAGACTACAGATCTTTGTGGATAAACTTACACAGTACAGTTGGCTCACCACATCTGTAGATTCAACCAACCATACATTGAAAATATTCCAAAAAAATTGCGTCTGTACTGAACATACACAGTTTTTTTTAAACAATACAGTATAACAACTATTTACATAGTGTTTACATTGTGTTAGGTATTATAAGTAATAAAGATAATTTAAAGAATATGGGACGATATATGTGGGTTATATGTAAATACTGCCTACTCCAAATACTTTAGCATCTGCAGATTTTGGTATCCGCAGAAGGTCCTGGAACCAATCCCCTATGAATACAGAGAGATGGCTAATTTATGTTTCTGCATCTTTTTGCTATTTAAGATTGTTCTTCAATACCAAATAATTTTACTGGGCAAGACAGACGTGCTTTTACTGTCTGTACTTTTGAGAGTTTCAATTCTGTTTCCAGTGAATCCCAGGACTGAAAAATAAATCTGTATACTAACTAGCTGAGAAAAATTCAAGTAAGAAGTTTTATTTATTTACTTACTTACCGATGGAGTTTGGATGTGTTGTCCCCTCCAAAACTCATGTGGAAATTTGATCTCCAATGTGGCAGTGTTGGAAAGTGATTGAGTCATAGGGGCGGATCCCTCATGAATGGATTAATGCTCTCCCTGGGGGAGGGGGGTAGTGAGTGAGTTCTCACTCTATTAGTTCCCGTGAGAGCTGATTGTTTAAAGGACCTGGCACCTCCTCTCTCTCTCTGTGTCTTGCTTCCTCTCACTATGTGATCTGCTTGTACCTGCTGGCTGCCTGTCACTTTTCCACCATGAGTAGAAACAGCTTGAAGCTCATGCCAGATGCAACTGTCCCAGAATCGTAAGGCAAATAAACCTCTCTTCTTTATAAATTACCCAGTATCAGGTATTTCTGTTATAGCAACACAAAACAGACTAAAACACTTACCATATAAAGAATATTTCACAGGGCATAATTTGGCAGTTGGCTGGTACTGGAATACAAACACTTGACCCTAGTGTTACAAGGTGGCACTCTAAACAACTGAGCTAACCAGACCACCGTAGCTGATAAAATTCAAAGCAAGCATAAGTATTTCTTAGTGGGTTTCTTCTTTTTATTAGGATAAACATTATTCCTGCAACTATCTGATAACTCCAGTAATGTTAATCTCTTCCTGGGGCTATTGCACTTAGGGCTTGAGTTATTCAATTTGAGCATTTCTTTAGGTGATCTTACATTGTTCTTTTTTCATTTTTGCATTTTTTTCTTTGACAGGATTGTAAATCATCAGGTACATGATATATACTTATTTTGTATGTCATATCATCAGTACATTTGTCTACAGAATGCTATTTGATTTTGTTTTTCATTATAGAAAACTTTCAAATATACAAAAAGTTAAAATGATGTAACAAACCTCCGCATACCATCAACAGAGTGAAAAGACAACCTACAGAGTGGGAGAAAATTTTTGCTAACTATGCATCTGACAAGGGACTAATATCCAGAATATGCATAGAACTCAAGCAATTATACAGTAAAAAAAAATAAATGAACCAATTAAAAAATGGGCGAAGGAGCTGAATAGACATTTTTCAAAGGAAGACATACAAATCGCCAGCAGATACCTGAAAAATGCTCAACATCACAAGTCATCAGGGAAATGCAAATTAAAACCACATTGAGATTTAGCACTTCACTCCAGTTAGACTGGCTATAACCAAAAAGATGGTGAATAGCAAATGCTGGCGAGGGTGTGGAGAGAAGGGAACAGTACCGCACTGTTGATGGGACTGTAAATTAGTACAACCACTTTGGAAAACAATTTGGAGGTTTCTCAAACAACTACAGGTAGATCTTCCATATAATCCAGCAATCCCTCTTCTGGGTATATATCCAGAGAAATGGAAATCATCATGTCAAAGAGATACCTGCATTCCTATGTTTATTGCAGCTCTGTTTACAATAGCCAAGATATGGAACCAACCTAAATGTCCATTAATAGATGAGTGGATAAGGAAACTGTGGTATATATACACTATGGAATACTACTCTGCCATAAAAAAGAATGAAATACTCCCATTTGCAACAACATGGATGAACCTGGAAAAACTTATGTTGAGTGAAACAAGCAAAGCACAAAGGGATAAATACTGCATGTGCTCACTCATATGTGGGAGCTAAGAGAGAGAAAGGAAGGCATGAAAGGAAAAGACCACAGTAGTGCCATGACCCAACAGAGGGAGGGAACCGGAAGGCAGGAAAGAAAGACCACAGTAGTGCTGTGATCCAACAGATGGAGGGAACATTCCTACGGCTACAAATTGCAGTTGAGGGGAGAGAGGGAAGGGGAGGGAGATTGGGGGATAATTGGGAGGGGACAAAGGGTACAAAAGTAATTTCTGGTAATAGATATGCCCCCAGTATGAATCTGGCCCCCACATCCTGGGAAGGAGGCGGGACAATCAGCTTTGTATCTCATGAATATTCATAATAAAAAATTAAAATGATGTAAGAAACCTCCATATACCCTCACCCAGGTTTCATAACTATCAGCATTTTGCCGAACTTATTTTATTCTCCTACACTTTTTTCCCTTGGTGTACTGTATTTTAAACTTGTGAGATACATAGCTATGTATCTCTAACAAATACGTTATCACACCTAACTCACTGTTACCCAATACCCAGTCTGTGTTCAAATTTTAATTTGTTTCAAAAATGCCTTTTTTACAGTTGGTTTGTTCAAATAAGGATCCAAATAAGGTTTACATGCTGCATTTACTTAATATGTCTGTGAAATCTCTTAATCGACCGAGTCCCTCTCCCCACCCCCAACCCCAACATTTTCTTTTCTGTGCCATTTCAGCTGCTGAAGATCTGGTGATTTACCCTGTAGGCTTTTCCACATTCTGGATTTCACTGATTATTTACTTGTGATTACTTTTTAATTGTATCTCTATGCCACAGATTTTCTATAAATTGGTAGAGCTAGAGGATTGATTACTTTTGGCAAGAATACATCATAAGTGGTTGTGTGTTTTTATCGCTTCACAAAGCACAAAATGGTTAGCTGCTCCTTCTCAGTGACATGAAGGTACATCAGAGTTCAGATGTCGTCAGCCTGATCCATCAGTTACTGAGTTTTCTATCCACCTTTCACTTCATATGTCTAATATCTAGTGAATATTGATACTAGCTCTAATTATTAGGAGTTGCAAAGTAGTGTTTTTCTAACCATATTTTTTCCATATATAACTGGACTTTTATGAAGATGTACTTGAAGATATCAACTATTTATTTTTTCCTGAAATAGTTTGTTCAGGAAAAGCTGGACGAATGCTTTGCTTTTTTTTTTAAACCCTTTATCAACTTTCAGAAAAATAGGTTGTGTCTTAGCAACCTTGAAAGGTGACCAATGAGATTTTTGTTGTGGTCATATTTGTTTTTAAACTATCCTTAGGAACTCATGGGTGGTAATATACTTGATGTATTTTAATCAATCACAGCTATTGTTCTTACTTGATGCTCAGATTATCTGGTTTTGGCTCAGGTGGGTAGGGAAAGTGTCCTTCATGTTGATACCTATTTTCTTTTCTCTCTCTCTCTCTCTCTCTCTCTCTCTCTCTCTCTCTCTCTCTCTCTCTCTCTCTCAACATAATTCAACAGTCTTTGATAGCTTCCATATGTTCTGGCATAATGTGTGCCATTTCATCTTGTATATTTTCTGCACAGAGCTGAAATCATCCTGACCTTTTGGTGGGGATGTCTATAGAGCAGTGGATCTCAAAATTTTTGGTCTCAGGAAACCTTTACTGTCAAAAATTATTGAGGAACCCAAAGGGCTTATGTTTATAGGAGTTATATTTGTTGATATTTTCCATATCAGAAGTCAACAGAAAAAATTGTTTTATTAACTTAAAAGTTTTACTAATTAAAAGAATGATAAAACCATTACATGTTATCATAAATAACATTTTTTTGTGTGTGAAAAATAACTTTCAAAACAAAAAAATTCAGTGAGAAATATGGCATTGTTTCCATTTTTGCAAATCTTTTTTTATGACAGCTGGATTCTCATCTGATTCTACATTCAATCTGTTTTAATACATTGTTTTGGTTGAAATACTTAAGAAAATCTGGCCTCACATAGATATGTAGTTGAAAAAGGAAGGAGTATTTAAATAATCTTTTTAGGTAATTACAGATATTCTTTGTTGCTGCATCAAAACTTGACATGTGACAGTTTCTTAAAAGTTGGTTGCAATGAAGAATCTTAAGCTATATTAGAGAACTTTTTGTACTCTGTTACCCTAAAATCCATTGGTCTGTCTTCCACTTTGAATAGGTCATTTACCCATATATGATTTCTTAACACCATGAATTTGTCATTTGAAAAATATTGGTTCACTGAGTTATGCAGATCTTGCAAATGTTGACACGGTATCAAAAAAAAAAAAATCACATTTTAAAACATCACAGATGTCGTCAGAAAAATCCAAGCATTGGGAAGCTGTCTAGCTCAACGTGGTGGACACAAATTTTCTAAAATTCTAATTTTCACTTGAATGCTCAAATTTTATCATGGCAGCAAATACTGACAGTTGTTTTCCTTAAAGTGACAGCTCACTTTATTTATTTATTTATTTATTTTGAGAAAATGTCTGCCAGATACTCAAGTCTGAATAACTATAGTTTATCTGCCAGTTGTGTTTTCAAGTAAAAACAGCATTCCATGGAAATTGTACAACTTGGGTTTGCAACTCAATCGCACAAATGCTTTTCCTGGAGACAGCCATTCTGCCTCTGTACGCAGCAGAAGCTTTATGTGTCCTTTCCATTTCTTCAAGAATATTGAACAAATGTACTTTAAGGTCAAGACTTAATAAAATTAATAATTTTTAGTACTTCATCAAGGGCATTCTTAATTAAAATAGCCTTTCCCCTCTCCTATGAGTATGTGTGATAGAGAATAATACAGTGTATAGTTTGGTGCCATACCTTGATTTGTGCTAAGGCACCAGCTGTGTTGCCTGCCGCTGCTTTTGTATCATCAATGTGACTATTAACATTGTGAAATGGGAAAATAATGAATAATGTCTTGGTTTTATCATGAAAATTGTTGTGATCTCACAGACCCTTGAAAGGATTCATGGGTCACACTTTGAGTACTGCTGCTGTAGTGTTTCCACATTATATCAGCTGCTGATTTTCTTTAGCTTACTATTTCTATTGTATTAGAGGCATTAATTCCTGTTTATTTTTGACGTTTTTAAAAAACATAAATGGCGGTTTAAATTTTTCCCTTTTTTAAAATCTCTGAAGTTGAGCATGTTTTCCTCTTTAGTCCTATTAATATGATTAATTGCACTAGTGGATTTCCTAATATTGAACCACTCATTTGGGATAAGTACTACTTTATTATGATAGATCGATGGATTCTATTTGCCAATATTTACAATTTTTGCATCATAATATTTATAAGTGAGATTTGTCTATGGTTTTTGGTGGGCATGTGTGCAATCTTTGGTTTTGGAATCAATGTTAAATTTGCTTTATAAAGATAATCTGTATATTTTTCTTTTTTTCCTATGCTCTGAAATAGTTTTAGTATTTCCATCACCTGATTTTTTTTTTCCTTTTTGTCTTTTTTTTACTGACCGGTAACAGGATCGCAACCCTCGGTGTCGGGCCCGCACCGCGCTCAGCCAGTGAGCGGGAACCGGTCTCCACATGGGATCCGAACCCTTGGTAGGAGCGCCGCCGCGCTCGCAAGCAGCGCACTCTCCAATGCGCCACTGGGCCGGCCCTCCATCACCTGATTTTTAAAAATGTGTCAGAATTCTTTGTGAAAACAGCTAAGCCTGGTGTCTTTTTGGCAGGGGAACTTTTTTTTTTTATGACTTCTTCTGTTTCTTTTTATAAAATTCATCTGTGGAAAGCTTTTGTGTTTTTTAGTGTCGGTTTTGGTATATTTTTCTAGGATATTATGTATTTAAGGTAGTTTCTTTTTCAGACATTTCATAGAGTTGAACAAAGTAATCTCATAATTAAAAAAATTTTTTTTCCCACTGTTTTGAGCTTTTTTTGTTTGTTTTATGTGCTTGTGATTTCTTTCCATCTTTTAAAAATTAGGTTAACTACTGCTGGTTTTTTGATTAATTTTTTAATAACCAGGCTTTTAGTTTTTTAATTAGTTTTTCTGTTTCCTAACTCATCAATTTCTGCTTTTATTTTTTGAGTGAGACATTTAACTTAGTTATTTTAATTTTTTTGTTTTTGTTGATAAACTCCTTCAGCTATTACCTATAGATTCCGATGCATCATGTGTTTATTATTATTTTCAGAATATTTTGCACCTTTGTTTTATATTTTCCCTTTAACCCAAGAATTGATAGTGTGTGCATGCATTCCTATGTGTGCGTGCATGTGTGTGTGTGTGTTTAAACTTCCTGATGGGGGGGCCTATTGGTTTTTTACACTTAATTTATGGTTTTATTGTATGGTGCTCAGAGAATCCTTTTGTAAGTATCCATTTTCAAGGATTTATTAAAGTTTTCCTTTCGGCACAATGAATTGTCAGTTTTTTTGCTAAATGTTACATGTGCACTTGGAGTTATTTGTAATCTATTGTTTGTTTAGATCTTTTATATTCTTAATTTTTTTCATATGTTTGATCTATCTTGGACTGAGAGATTGTGTTAAAGTCTCACATTTTAATGTGATTAGGTCTACTTGTCCTTGCATTACGTAAAGCTTCTGCTTTTGAAAATTGCTGTTGTGTTATTGGATGCATAGATGTTAATAACTGTTACATCTTTACCCTGAATTGTAGCCTGTAGCATTACAAAAATGTTTCTCTTTTAATGCTTTTTTTTTTTTTTTTGGTGTGTGTATGAAGAATTGAGATTGTAACCTCTTGTTTATTTTCACTTGCATTCATCTGATATAGCTTTGCCCATTTTTCTTTTTTTGTTGTTATTTTTTTTTTCAATTTTTATTGGATCAAAATTGATTATACATATTTTTGGGTTTCAACATTGAGATATGTTGATCAAATCAATATTACTAGCATATATATTGTTACAAATCATTATTATTCTTTATGTCCCTTGTCCAATCTCTCTCCCTCCCCCTTCCCGCCCCCCCTCCCCCAATTACCCTAGATTTCATCTCTCCTTCTGGAAGAATAATGGTTACTCTGTTGATTTGTTGCCTAGATGATCTGTCCAATGCTGAAAGGTGTGATCAGGTCCCCCAATATTATCTTAGAGCAGATGCTGCTTCTGTCACTCTGAAATGGGCATTGTGGAGAGAGACATCCTCTTCTTTTCTTTATCTCTGCTGGTGCCTCTCCTTGTGTCAATGCACTCCAGTGGCTCATGGACCATCTGCGTGGTGGTTGTTGCGTCTAGCCACTTTTGCAGCAGCCATGGTTATTTTGGTGGCTGTAGTGGACCACCCTCATGGAGGTGATGTTTTTGGCATGCTCCTTTGTGCTGGAAGTGTGCCTGGTTGTGGGGAGTGTCCAGTCCCTGGCTCCATGCCTCGGGTCCCTGGGCAGGGTGCTGGTGTGGTGTGCCTGGTTGTGGCAGGGGGGTCCAGTCCTCTTCTCCATGACACGGGTCCTTGGGTAGGCCCTGAGATGCTGGCAGTGTGCCTGATTGTGGGCAGGGGGGTCTGGTCCCCAGCTCCAAGCCTCATGTTCCCAGGTGTGCCCCCAGGTGCTGGCAGTGTGAGTGGTTGTGGGGGGGGGGGTCCAGTCCCTGGCTCCAGACCTCAGGTACCCTGGCAGGCCCCAAGGCACTGGTGGTGTGCCTGGGCCAGAACTAAGTTTTTGTCCTTTGCTTACTTCTAAAATGGGGGGACTTCCTGTGGGAACCAGTACTTGATCTGTGTTGTTGAGCTAAATTGCTGCTTTGCTGCTGTTTCCCTAGGGAAGGCTTTTTGTGCAGCTTAGGGTTTAATGGTTGACCTTATAGGTACTTCCGGCTCTCCAGAGACTGGGTGTACCTGGATTGTGTAGAAACTCTGATCTGGGTCTGAGTTTTTTGTTTAAACTGCACCCCATGCAATTCGTAATTCCTGACCAGTCTCCTCTGAGTGGTCCTGTGCTGATTGGGGGGTGGATCAGCTGTCCTTGCTGTGTCCCAGTGTTCTCCCGGCAGGCCTGTCTCCCCCACTGCCCATGCTCCAAACACTTCCCATGGGATGGGCCCTGTGCCGGTCCCTTGCGATGACTCGCTGGCCTCTGAATGGCTCCCCTTTTTCAGCTGTTCTGGCTCCTGCGTGGGTCCATGGGAACCGTATTAGTGGTCTTGCTGTCCTGGGGGCCACCAAGGCCCTCTTCTCCTCTGCCACCTCCAAGTAACTCCATCTGAAGGGCACAGCTGCAGCTTCTACTGGCTCCTGCTCCATGTGCTCAGCAGCTTGAGCCTTAAAGTGGTTGTGGCCCGAAACGCTCCAAGCAGTTTTTTCTTTCTCTCATTGTGGTTTCTCCCACCTTCATGAACTCTGTAGGTCTCTCCTCCTCTTCCCCTGAGCTCCAACAGCCCCAGCTTCCTTATGTTACATTTTTATAGTTGTAAATTGGTTGATTTGTGTGAGAGAGTAACACTGGGGACCACCATCTTGACCAGAACTCCCTGTTTCTCATTTTTAGCCTCCCTAAATATCTTTGTTTTAGGTGTCATACACATAGTGTAGAGCTGGATTTTACTTAGAAGGCAATCTGAAAATACATTTTTTAATGGATGAGTTAAGCCTATTTACATTTATTAATTTTGGTCTTAATTCTGTCATATTAATATTGTTTTATGATATATGCAATGTAGTCTGTTTTCTTTGTGCTTGCATTTTCTCTCCTCCCTGCCCCCTTTCTCATTTATTTTGGTACTTAGAACAAATGTACCAGTTTTCTTAATAATTACCTTTGTATTAATATCTTTATATCATACATTTAGACTCCTAAAATTTTGGATACTGTCTATTGATTTCTTATATTAAAATATTGAAATTAAATAGTAATCTATTTTTCTGTCTTCCTTCTTCCTCCCCCAGCATTTAATTTAAAATTATATCATTTTATTCCCAATTAACACCTATAAAGCAACCAGCAAATTTTTCTCCTTCCATATGTCTTTCCCCTTCTTTCATGTTTTCTGGAGGTGTATTTGTTGATATTAACAGAACATGTAATGTTTTCATTTGATTCTTCCACCCTTTAGTCTTCATCCTACAATTAAGTGTATTAAAATTGTAACCAGTGGTCTTTGTGCTGAAGTTTCTCCAAATATTTCTTGGTTATCTAGAGCTTGTTCTCTAGTAGATTCCTCAGAAAGGCTCATGGAAACATTGTTCTCTGATGTCCTGAAATTTCATAGTTTGTGACTTTTATATTTGATTGCCATTTTAGCTGAATATAAAATCTTGAGCTCACATTTTCATTCATTAAACATCTTGAATCTGATGTTCATCTGCTTCTCCTTTCCTTTTAAATAATGTAAATTTTTGCTCAGATACTCAAAGGATTTTTTTTCCTCTATGTATTTAAAGTCTAGTAGATTTACTAGACTGTGTCTTGTTGTTGACCATCCTGGATTGATTTCTCCCCAAGTATTCCATGTTCTCTTCCATTATAAAAGTTCAAACCTTTTTTTGTATCTGGAGAGTCTGTAGTATTTACTACTTGTTCTGTTCTATTTCTTTGGTTTTCTTCTTAGGAACTCCTATTAAGTACGTTGTATGTTTAGTGCCCACTTTCTATTTCTATTGCTTTATGTCAACATCTTTTATCTTTTTATTTTTTGTTTTTTGGATTAAAAAAACCCTTCCTTCCTTTATTTCTATTATGGTGTTTTCCATTATGTATGTTAGCTTTTGTGTTTCTTCTGGTTTAGCGTTGATATCTGAAGTGACTCTTTTCTTCTTATTTCCTTACCAACCTCTATTTCTAATTTATGTTCTTTTAGAGCTTTTATTGTTTTCTTAATTTCTTTATTATCACTTAAATCGACCTTGTGACAATATTTCTTTTCAGTGTGCTTTCTTTGGGGTAGGTTTTTCAGATTATTTTCTGCCTTTTCCTTTCAATATCTCTCTATGTAGGGTTTGATTCCAATCATTTTTTATGGCTTTTGTTTAAATGAGTTGAATTTCTCTGAATTTTTAGGAACTTTTAATTCGCGTGTTGATAGTGGAAGTGGACAAGGATGGGTTTACTTCAAAATATTTAAAAATATGCCCTGTGTATATAGCCACCTCTATCATGCTTTTTGAGCTTTGCCTTCTCTAGTCCCTCCCCCACTAATATCCAAACCTTCTCTCTCTTTTTACCCATAGTGTTCCTGCTCATCTCATTTTGGATTCTACTCTTAGCAGCTCTTCCTCTGAATGGGTCTCTATTATTCTGGAAAGAGATATTTTTAGATATTTGTGAAAATCATATTTATAGGTAAAGCTTAGCTCTAAATGCTTATACTAGAAAATAAGAGAGTCTAAAGTCAATGACCAAGAGTTTCATCATAAGAAACTAGGAAAAGAAGAGGAGATTAAGCCCAAAGCAAGTAGGAGGAAAACAACAAAAAGAAGATATCAGTGAAATAGAAAAAGTAGATAAGCGGGCCGGCCCGGTGGCGCACTGGAGAGTGCGCCGCTTGGGAGCGTGGCGGCACTCCTGCCGAGGGTTCGGATCCCATGTGGAGACCGGTTCCCGCTCACTGGCTGAGCGCGGTGCGGGCGCAACACTGAGGGTTGTGATTCCATTGCCGGTCCCCGGTACGGGCGCAACACCGAGGGTTGTGATCCCGTTACCGGTCAGTAAAGAAAAGACAAAAAGGAAAAAAAAAGAAAGAAAAAGTAGATAAGCAATAAAGGAAATTACAAAGCCAAATGCTAATTCTTCGAAAAAATCCACAAAACTGATAAACTGCTAGCTAGACCAATTAAGAAAAAAGGAGAGCACAAATGGTCAATATTAGGAATGCAAAAAGGGTTATCTACAGATCCTACAGCCAGTAAAAGAATAACGTAGTATTATGAAAAAATTTGTCATCAAATTTGACAACTTAGATAAAATGGATAAATTCCTTGAAAAGAAGAATCCTAAGCTTCATTCTGCCTATAAGACATATATGGTCCTAAAGTTGCATGTCTCAAGATGTATGCAGCATTTGCAGTCAAGCAGTAGATAGCATTGGTGTGGGGGTTGGGGTGATATCAAGAAAAATGGAGTCTTTGCAGTTGGTATGTGGCAGTGTGAGGAACTTACCTGGGCTATGAGTGATCAGAAAAGTGGTTGGGGTTAGTGGTGCCGGGGTATGAGCAATGGTAAGATGGCAGCCACCAAAGCCTAGGTTAGTCCTCTTTCTCACCAATATTGAGTCAGTGTTGTAGCATCTGTTGTTGCTTTTTTTGAATTACTTTCTAAATTAACCTGGCTCTTTTTAATATCACCCCCTTTTGGACTTTGGATTTAAATAACTAAACTATTATTTTTGAGACATCTGGGTTAGGAAGATGAAAATCAAGTGATTGCCCACTCATCTTGTGAAAGAGTAATAGATATATAAAACTTAAGTAATACTAAAAATGATAACTGTAGTCATCTGCAAGATACCAGGATATGTTTTTTTCTTAACCAAAGCTTAGATGAAGCCCTGAAACCATATGTTCAATGCAAGGGAATGATACATCTTCATCAATGAAATGTATTATTTAGTCATTTAACACTATATTGGAAAGGTCTTTTTAGGACATTACAAAATTTTCACCACATGAGAAGTTAAAAATTCAGGATATAAGTCATTTACACTATGATCCCAACTATGTGTTAAAAAAATACACACACGTACATACATATATAGATGCTGAAAGAATATACACAAATGTTAATAGGATTCTTTTAGTGATGTTAGAGGTGATTTTTAGTCTTTATTTTCTGTTTTTCAACTTTTTATAAGGAACATATTACTCTTCTTATCTGAGATATTCCTCAAAATTTTTATCATGAAATTAATATTTTTATTATTAAAAAATCAAACATTAGAGAAATATGAGGGCTATTCAAAAAGTTTGTGGAAAAATTGAATTAAATGATAATACAAATCTTTCCATGAACTTTTTTTGAAGACCCCTTGTATAGAGAGTAAAAAAGTATTAACTCCAGCTATTTCTCCAACTTCCATATCTGAAGGTTCACCATTATATGGGGGTGTATATCTTTCCAGATCTTGTTCTTTGCATATAGGTAAGTGCTCATTTACAAATATATACATAGGATTAATAGGATTGTAATTATATATACAAGTATATACATTTTTTCAAAGCATTAGAGATGTGATTTTATGTGTGTTGTCAGCTAAATCTCATGATATTTATCTTAATTTTGTTCTAGTATCTGCAATAATTTCTTTATCTCATTTTTTATATCAGAAAATATTCCGATAATTATTACTTTTGAATACACACACACACACACAGTCTTCAAAAATTTCATGGAAAATGAGTATAATTAAAATACTGCATGGATTGCCAAATTTTTTTGCACTGAAACAAACTTTTACTAACTTGTAACATGTCTGAACGGGATCTAGTTTGAGGCACTAAGAATGAGACACCAGTTTGAAAAGAGCCTCTGTCAGAGCAACATGAATTCTGCTAAAACTGAAGAAAGAAGAAACGTTAAATTTATGGTGAAGCTTGGGTAGAAGAATGATGAAATCATTGATGCTTTATGAGCGGCTTATAAATAGTGTTTGGAGAAAGTCAGCCAAAGCTGTTATCAGAAAAATGCCTAGAAAATCTTCACCAGAGAGTTCTTTTCCACCATGGCGATGCTCCTGCTCATCCCTGTCATCAAATAAAGGCAATTTTGCAAGAGTTTCAGTAGGAAATCATTAGGCGTCCAACTTATAGTTCTGATTTGGTTCCTTCTGACTTCTCGTATTCTAATCTTTTTTTTTTATTAGTTCAAGGCATTTTTTTTTACGATTTTTTAAAATTATTTTTTTATTTTGTCAATAAACAATGTAGTTGATTATTATGTCCCATCACCGAAACCTCCCTCCCTCCTCCCTCTCCCCCCACCCACCCAGGCATGTCCTTTCCATTTGCTTGTAGGAACTTCAAAAAAAAAAAATTGTAGTTGTTATATCTTCCTCCCCCCCCCC
>NW_007727268.1:30193-31570 GCF_000696425.1 Galeopterus variegatus
TACATTCTGCTATTTACTCCCCTTCTGGAAAACCCATTACTCAGATATTTGAGCGCTTAAGGTTGTCTAATATCTCTCTCAGATTTTCTTCAATATCTTTGATACTTTTTTCTTTTTTCTTGTCCGCTTATATTATTTCAAACAGCCCATCTTCAAGTACAGAGGTTCTCTCTTCAACTTCCATTATCCTGCTGGTTAAACTCTCCATTGTGTTTTTTATTTCGGTGAATAACTTCTTCAGTTCGGCATGTTCTGCTACATTTTTTTTTTGTGACAGTGATTTCCTTGTACATTTCCTCTTTTAGGTCCTGTATATTTTTCCTGGTTTCATCATGCTGTCTAGCTGTGTTTTCTTATATCTCACTCAGTTTCTTTAGGATTATCACTCGAAATTCCCTGTCATTCACTTCAAGGGCTTCTTGTTCTATAGGATCTAGAGTTTGGGATTTATTAACTATTGGTGGTGTACTTTCTTTGTTTTTTGCATTTCTGGTATCTCTTTTTGGATGTTTGTTCATTTTGGCAGGGGGTTTCACTCGGGTCTTAGACCTCTGCGGGGTGCCTCCACTCTGGTCAGCTATAATTCTACTATGCTTTTGGTTTCCACTCTGCCGGTCCCACAATGTATGTGTGTTCTGCACCTCACTATCTGGGCATTTTCCCGCCCAGTGCTGGGGCTATCTGTGTAGTAAAGTTATCTCCAACTCCAGGGTGTGAGCTCCTCGGCGGAGGGACCCACAGCACACAGTTCCTCTTTGAATCCCCCCAGCACGGATCAACCCAGGCACCCTCCGGGAGTGCTCTCCGGCAACTTCAATCCAGCTCCAGAGCGCCCCAGGCTCTCCTCTCCCAACCAGAAATCAGTTTGGGATTCTTCCGAACTGAGGGCCATGGAGATGGTATCTGCCTCCCGGAAACAGGGAGTTTACCTGGGGCCGAAGCCCAGGGTGTGGTGGAGTGACAGTCTGGGCGGGTTCCACTTCCCAGCCCTCCCGACGCTGGCCAGGGGCTCCCCCCGCTCCAGCCCCGTCAGAGATCCACAGGGGGAGTGGGATTGTAGGCTGGTCCACAGGCCCCGGGGGGCCCCGTGTCGAGGTACGCAAGTGGCCCGTCTCAGTGAGGAGCCGTGTGAGGAGCCACGCCAAGCCAAGGGGCTCTCTCTGGCCGATCCAAGCTGGCTGTCTCCGCCCCCACCTGAGAAAATGGAGGCAGTGCTGTTGCCGTGGCCTAGCCTGGTGTGGTAGGTGGGAGCCAGGCAGGGGGGAGCCAGGCGGGCGGAAGCCAGATGGGCTTTGCCCTGCAAGTGGGGCTGGACTCGGGGGGACTCACAGAGCTCACAGAGTTGGGCCAGTCCAGCGCTTTCCACTCCATTTCTGT
>NW_007727268.1:31580-86015 GCF_000696425.1 Galeopterus variegatus
GCCGGTCCGGCGCCTTCCACTCCATTTCTGTGTCATCTCTGCTGACTTACTTGGCCTTTGTTGTCTCGGGCTGCTCGCTCAATCCCACAGCATGGCTTGGGTGCTCTCAGGAATCTTTTTTTGTGATGGCCCCAAAACCTCGAATCTGTAGTTGCTTTTTCGTCGTTGTAGGTTAGTTGTTCAAAGATTTATTCGTTTTTTGTTGCTCTTGGAAATGCAAATAGTACTCTGGTATCACAGCGTACACTTCTCAGGGTCACGCTGTCTCCTGGCACGGCCGCTCCAGACCCGTCGCCATCTTGAGTCCTAAGGCCTCGTTTTCTAATCTTAAAGAAAATCTTTAGAGAGCACCCATTTTTCTTCAGTTAATAATGTAGAAAAGAATGCATTGACATGGTTAAATTCTCAGGACACTCAGTTCCTTGGGGATGGACTAAATGGCTATTGTCATTCTTTTTTGAATTGACTTTTTATTGAGCAGTACACAAACAACAAACATTCAGCTTAGTAAATTTTTACAGTGAACACACTGGTATAATTACCACCCAGATCAAGAAGTAAAATATTATTAGCACTGTAGAAGCCTTCCATGTGTCACCTTGTCACTCCCACCCCCAAAGTGATAACATCCTGACTTCTAACAGGAGAGATTAGTTGGTTTTGCATGTTTTTGAACTTTATATAAATGTAATCATACAATACGTAGTCATCTATGTTTTGTTTCTTTCACTCATTATAATGTTTGTGAGATTACGTTGTTTCACGTATGAGTATTGTATTCCGTTGTATAAATATATTACAGTTTATTCATTCTATTGTCAACTGACACTTGGGATATTTCCAGTTTGGTCTACTATGAACGTTCTTGTACATATCATTTGATGCATGTATGAATGCATTTCTGTTGGTGATTGTGTTAGTTTTCTAGGGCTCCTGGAACAAAGTACCACAAACTAAGTGACTTAAACAACAGAAATTTATTATCTTACAGTTGTGGAGGCCACAATTCCAAAATTAAGGTGCTGACAGGACTATCCTCATTTGGAAGGCATCAGGGAAGGATCTGTTCCAGGCCTCTATCCTAATTTCTGGAATTTCCTTGACTTGTAGCATAACTCCCTACAATTTTCACAGGGAATTCTCTGTATGCAAGTGTGTTTGTGTCTAAATTTCTCCTTTTTATGACACCAGTCATATTGGATTAGGGATCCACCCTACCCTAGCATGATCTCAGCTTAGCTATTTACATCTGCAACAACTCTATTTCGAAATGAAGTCACATTCTGAGGTACTGGGGTTAGGAGTTCAACATATGAATTTTTGGCAGACAGAATTTAACCCATAATAGGTATGTACCTAGAAGTGGATTTGCTAAGTTATGGAGTGGTTAATAGATACTGCCAACAGTTTTCCAGAGTGCTGTACTAATTTACGTTTCTAGTAGTTTTCTGCCAGATTTCCAATAGGTTATAATAACTTTTTGTAACTTTTTAATTTTGAATTAATTTCAAACTTAACAGAAGAGTTGCAGAAATAGTACGAGGAACTCCTGTATACTCTTTATCCAGGTTTATCAATTGTTTACATTTTCTCCTATTTGCTCTATCATTCTATAGGCATGTGTAATTTTATTATCTGAACCATTTGAAAGTAACTTGGAGACACTGTGCCCCTTTACCTCTGAATACTTCAGCGTCCCTCTAAATACTTCAGGTGCATTTCCTAAGAACAAGGGCATTCCTTTCCATAACCACAGCACGATGATAAAAAATCAGAATATTTAGCATTGATACAATACTGCTATCTAATCCGTAGTTAATATTTATTTTGCTAATTGTCCCAATAATGTTCTTTATAGCTTCCCTCCCCCCCGACCCCCTCCCCCAGGGTCCAGTCCATGATCATGCATTTGGTCTTTATGTCTCTTTAGTCTATATTTATTTATTTATTTATTTTTGGCTGCTAGCCAGTACAGGGAATTGAATCTTTGACCCCGGTGTTATGAGGCCATACTCTAACCAACCGAGCTAACTGACCAGCTCCTCAGTCTACTGTAAACTGAAGAGTTTCTCAGCTATTCTTTGTCTCCTTGGCCTTAGAATTTTTGAAAAGTTTAGGCCAGCTATTTTGTGGAATGGCCCTCAATTTGCATTTGCTTTATGTTTGCTCATGTTTTGATTTAAGTTATAGATTTTTGGCAGAAGAAACATAGAAGTGATGTTTCCTTTTCGGTGCATCACACCAGTTGGCATAGGATGCTGGTTTATCCCAAAGTTGGTGATGCCTCCTGATATGTGCAGGTAAGGTTTTCTTTTATCTTTGCATCTCCTGTTTGTATCAAAATTTCTTTAGACTTACAAAGAATTCCAGTTTATGTAATTTATTAACATATATCCAAAAATACATAATTCAAGATATGCAGGTTTCTTTTTTTTCCTTGCAACTTTATTTTTTGAAAAATTTTAAATCTACAGAAGAAGTGCAAGAATTGTACAAGGACTGTCTTAGGTCCTTCACCTGAATTTATCAGTTTTTAACATTTGGGAATTACCTGTCAGTTTTTACATATAGGTAGAAGCTTATTAATTTTGTTCTTAGAGAGAGATGTTAATAATTACTTATTCTGTCCCTCATCACCTTTTTAGATATGCCTGCCTACAATCCCTATTGCTTAAACATCTGTGGTTGATATCATGTGACTTTCCCTTCCAGCCTGCCCTCTTCTCTACCATCTGATGGGACCAAGTTTGGTCAGCTACCTGGACTATAAGACTGGATGAGTTGAGTTCATCAGAGTTCTTTGCAATTGGAGAACTTAGAGAGAGGCAGTGAGGAGTGAGCCCTGAAGCTATAAGTTTAAAATCTGGAAACAAACAGGAAAATACTGCAGAGAGCATAACATAGAAATTCATGGTGTGTGTGTGCATGTGTGTGTGTGTGTGTGTGTGCATGTGCGCATGTGTGTAGGAGGGTGCTTCAAAAAGTTCGTGAAAAAATAGAATTAAAAGATAATACAAATTTTCTATGACCCCTCATATATATATAGTTTTTTTCTTCTCATGGCTGACTCTTCTTTATCCTCGAAATTTCAGTTCAAATGTCAGCTTGTCAAAAAGACTTTCACTGATCACCAAATCCCTAGCCACACTCACCTACCTGCACCATCACCATTCTGAGAGACAGAATCCTGTTTTGTTTTTCTTCACAGTTTGAATTATCTGTGTACTTATTGCCTCTTCCCAACACAGTGTAGGGAAGAGACTTTTTTGTTTGTTTTTATTCACCAAAGTGTCCCCAGTGCTGAATAGAACCTGGTGTATAGTAGATGCTCTGTAAATTTTTTAAAAATGAAATTCATGTGCAAGCCGAAGTATTGAGAGAAGCAATGATCTCAGAAGCTGGAGAATAAAAAACAGAGTAAAGAAGAACAGTGTACTCACCGAGCATATTAAACACTCCACAAAAAAGCCATACAGGCATACCTTGAAGATATTGCGGGTTTGGTTCCAGACCATTGCAATAAAGTGAATATTGCAATAAAGTGAATCACATGGATTTTTTGGTTTCCCAGTGCCTATACAAGTTATGCTTACACTGTATTGTTTACAGTGTCTATTAAGTGTAAACATAACTTGTATACAAGTTATGTTTACACTGTATGTTTATACTGTCTATTAAGTGTGCAATAGCACTATGTCTAAAAAAGTGCATTCGTTAATTAAAAATACTTTAATGCTAAAAAATGCTAATGATCATCTTCAGCAAATTGTAATGTTTTTGCTGGTGCAGGGTCTTGACTTGATGCTGATGGCTGCTGACTGATCAGGGCGGTGGTTGCTGAAGGTTGGGGTATGGCAATTTTTAAAAATAAGATGGCAATAAAGTTTGCTGTGTTGATTGACTCTTTCTTTCATGGAAGATTTCTTTGTAGCATACAATGCTGTTTGATAGCATTTTACTCACAATAGAACTTCTTTCAAAATTGGAGACAATCTTCTTGAACAGTGATGCTGCTTTATCAACTAAGTTTATGTAATATTCTAAATCCTTTGTTGTCACTACAACAGTGTTCACAGAATCTTCACCAGGAGTAGATTCCATCTCAAGAAACTACTTTTTTTGCTCATTCATAAAAAGTGACACCTCATCCATTCAAATTTTATCATGAGACTGTAGCAATTCAGTCCCATATTCAGGCTCCACTTCTAATTCTAGTTCTCTTGCTATTTCCACCACATCTGGAGTTACTTCCTCCACTGGTCTTGAACCCCTCAAAGTCATTCACAAGGGTTGAAATCAACTTCTTCCAAACTCCTGTTAATGTTGCTATTTTGACCTCCTCCCATGAATCATGAATGTTCTTAATGGCATCTAGAATGGTGAATTCTTTCCAGAGAGTTTTCAATTTACTTTTTCCAGATCCATCAGGGGCATTACTATCTATGGCAGCTTACAAAATGTATTTCTTAAATAATAACAATTAAAAGTTGAGATTGCTCCTTGATCCATGGTCTGTAGAATGGATGTTGTGTTAGTAGACATAAAACATTACTCTCCTTGTACATCTCCATCAGAGCACTTGGGTGACTAGGTACATATTCAATGAGCAGTAATATTTTAAAAGGACTCTTGTGTGTGTGTGTGTGTGTGCATGTGTGTGTGTGTGCAGTAGGTCTCAGCATTGGGCTTACAATATTCAGTAAATTATGCTGTAAACGGGTGTGCTGTCATCCAGGCCTTGTTGTTTCATTTATAGAACACAGGCAGAGTAGCATAACTTAGCATAATTTAGCAGAGTAGCACAGGTTTAGCATAATTCTTAAGGGCTCTAGGTACACGAGCATTGGCTTCAACTTCAAGTCATCAGCTGTATTAGTCCCTAACAAAAGAGTCAGCCTGTCCTTTGAAGCGTTAAAGTCAAGCATTGACTTCTCTTCTTTAGCTGTGAAAGTCCTACCTAGCCAACATCTTCTTCCAATAGAACTCTGTTTCATCTTCATTGAAAATCCGTTGTTGAGTGTAGACACCTTCATTAATGACCTTCTGGATAAGTTGCTGCAGCTTCTGCATCAGCACATGATGCTTTACCTTGCACTTTTATGTTATGGAGGTAGCTTCTTTCCTTAAACTTCATGCACCAACCTCTGCTGGCTCAGGCTTTCCTTCTGCAGCTTCCTCACCTCTCAGCCTTCACGGAATTGAAGAGAGTGAGGGCCTTGCTCCGGATTAGGCTTGGGCTTAAGGGGATGTTATGGCTGGTTTGAGCTTCTATCCAGACCACTAAAACTTTCTTCATATCAACTGTAAGGCTGTTTTGCTTTCTTATCATTCGTGTTTTCACTGCAGTAGCACTTTTATTTCCTTTGAGAACTTTTCCTTTGCATTCATTCACAGCTTGGCTAAAGGATTTGCTACAAGAGGCCCAGCTTTTGGCTTATTTTGGCCTTCGACATGCCTTCCTCACCAATCTTAATCATTTCTAGCTTTTGATTTGAACTGAGAGACATGCGACTCTTCCTCTCACTTGAACACTTGGAGGCCATTGCAGGGTTATTAACTAGACTAATTGCAATATTATTGTGTCTCGGGGAACACGGAGGCCCAAGCAGAGGGCGAGAGACCAGGAATGGCCCATCGGTGGAGAAGTCAGAACACACACATTTATTGATTGTTTGCCATCTTATATGGGCATAGTTCGTGGCACCTCAGAACAATTACAATGGTAACACCAAAGATCACTGATCACAGATCACCCTAACAGATGTAATAATAATGAAACATTCTGAAATACTGTGACAGTCACCATTATGTGACACAGAGACACGAAGTCAGCACAAGCTGTGGAAAAATGATGCCAATAGACCTGCTAGACGAAGGATTGCCACAAACCTTCAATTTGTGAAAAACACAGTGTCTGTGAAGAGCAATAAAGTGAAGCAGTAATGAGGTGTGCCCGCATAAGACCTGTGAGGGACAAAACTGCCTCGCTTTTAGTTCCCGTGGAACTGACTCTAATGTGGTTTCCAAAAATTGAAAGAGCATAACAAGAAACTGTCAATGAAACTCCAGAGTAAATGGAAAATGCAATGGCAGCACATTTTTACATAGGAATATTTTATATTAGAAAGAGAAAATAATTCAAAAATTAATTTCTGAAAAAATTGTTGTGTGCAGAATTATCATATCCTGATTAAAAAAATAAGAATCACCACAACAGGTCAAACCAGTTATCTATTTTGTGTTTGATTAAGGTACTAAAGGAATGGGGGTCTCGTTGTCCTTTGAGCCAATCCTTGAAGTTGAGTCTCTTCCAGAAGTTTTTAATTTTCTTTACTCACTCAAACCAGAAATATCTGAGCTATTCCCAGAGTCTAAGAGTTTCTTATGCCTTTGTTCGTTCCTGATGTATCTTATTTCTGATTTAGATAAGATTTATAAGAATCTCATGGCAACTAAAAATTAGAAACAACAATTTATGTCACATTCTAAAAATGTCACAACTGAAGGAATGGAGCATGCTGATGGTGATTGCTGGGCATTTAGTAAAGGGTTAAAGCTGGGGGAAGGATTGGAACGTGTGATTGGCAAATATTTTCTATCAGTCTGTGGCTAGTTATTTTGATTCTCTTAACAGTGGCTTTTGTGGAGCTAATGTTTTCAATTTTGATTAAGTTCAATGTATCAATTTTTTTCTTGTCTGTAACATGTATCTAAGAACTCTTTATCTAACAAGCATTTTATGCTGTGTTTTCTTCTAGACATTTTAGAGTTTTACATTTTAGATTTAGGTCTATGACTCATAATGAGATAATTTTGGCATAAGGCGTGAGTTAAGGGTCAAGTTATTTTTTTGTATTTTTATTTTTTTTGCATATGGAAGTTGTTATATATAAAACACCATTTGTTGAAAAGACTACTCTTTCTCCCTGGAATTGCCTTTGCAGCTTTGAAAATAATCATTTGACTATATTTATGTGGGTCTATTTCTGGATCCTGTATTGTGTTGCATTGCTCTGTACGCCTATCGTTTGGTCAGTGACACACTGTTTTTATTACTGTGGCTACAATAATTCTTGAAGTCAGTTAGTGTGAGTCCTGTATTTTTTTCCCCTAAAATTATTTTGGCTATTCAGGTTCCTTTGCCTTTCTCTATGTATTCTAGAATCAGCTTGTCATTATGTACCAAAAAATCCCATTGAAATTATGATTGGAACTGTGTTGAATCCATAGATCAGATTGGGGAGAATTGATATCTTCATCATACTGAGTCTTCTAAATGATAAACACAGTGTATCTCCCCATTTATTTAGGTTGCTTTTGGTTTTTTCATTTCCATTTTGTGGTTTTCAGCATACATATTTTGCACAGATTATTTTTACATTTAAACCTATTAATTTCATTTTTGGTATATTGAAACACCATTGATTTTTCTGTATTGATTTTGCATCCTCTGACTTTGGTAAGATCTTTTTTTAGTTCCAGGAGCTGTTCTGTGGACTCTGGGATTCAATCTGTTGAGTCAATCAGGTTATATTGAAATACAGAGAGTTTTATTTATTCCATTCCAGCCTCTCTACTTTTTATTTCTTTTTCTTGCCTTTCTGCTGTGGCTAGGACTTCCAGTATGGTGTTGAGTAGGAGTGGTGAGAAAGCACTTCCTTGCCTTGTTCTTGATTTTAGGGGAGAATGGTCTTTCATCATTAATTGTGATATAAAATATAGGGTTTTTTTGTAAAAGTCCTTAATTTTCTTAAGGAAGTTTCCTTTTAGTCCTAGTTTTTGAGATTTTCTTTCTTTTCTTTTTTTTTATCATGAACAGATGTTGAATTTTGTCAAATGCCTTTTTTGTATCAATTGAAGTGACCATATGGTTTTTCTTCTTTAGACTGTTAATATGGTGAATTGTACTCGATTTTTTCAATGTTGAATCTGCCTTGTGTTCCTGGAATAAACTCCATTCGGTTGTGATTTATGATTCTTTTCATATATTTCTGGATTTTATTTGCTAAATTTCTTGGAGAATTGTTCTGTAGTTTTCTTGGGATGTCTGGTTTTGTTTTGACATCAGGGTAGTGCTGGCCTCATAAAATGAGTTGGAAAGTGTTCTCTTATTTTCTGGAAGAGATTCTGTAGAATTGATATTTCTTTCTTAAATGTTTGGTATAATTCACTAGTGAAACCATCTGGGACTGGAGTTTTAAGTGTTTGTTAGAAGGTTTTTAACTACAAATTCTATTTCTATAATAGATATGCAACTATTCTGCTTGTCTTCTTGAGTGAGTTTTGGTAGTTCATATCTTTCAAGGAGTTGGTCCTTTGTTTTAAATTTATGGGCATAGAGTCTTTCACGGTATTGTCTTATTATCTTTTCAATATCTGTGGCATCTGTAGTGATGTTCTCTTTTTCATTCCTAAAATTAGTAATTTCTGTTTTCTCTCTCTTTTGGTCTGGCTGGGGTTTTTATCAACTTATTGGTCTTTCTTAAAAACAGGTTTTGGTTTTACTTATTTTGTGAATTTTTTTTTCAATTCCATTGATTTCTGCTGTATTTAAAAAAATTTCTTTCATTCTATTTGTTTTGGGTATAATTTGCTTTTCTTTTTCTAATTTCTTAGGTTAAAGCTTAGATTAGTGATTTGAGAACTTTCTTCTTTTCTAGTATAAACATTTTATGCAATGAATTTCCTTCTAAGCACTGTTTTGGCTGCATCTCACAGATTTTGATTTGTTGTATTTTTATTTTCAAAATATTTAAAGTGGGTTTCTTGAAGATAGCATATAGTTGCTTTTCAAAATTCAATCTGAGATTCTCTGCCTTTTATTTGATAAGTTTAAACTGCTTGCATTTAATGTGATTACTAATATCAAAATAAAGTCTGTCTTGCTACCTGTTTTCTGTAATTTCTTTATTTTTAAAACTTTTTTTTCTGCCTTCTTTTGGGTTAGTTGAGCCGTTTTTATTATTTCCTTTATTTATTTATATTATTGACTTAGTGTTTACACCTCTTTAAAAAATGTTTTTAGTAGTTACACTATAACTCTTTAATCAGTCTTTCCTCAAATGGTATCAAACTCCCAAATGCGTTCTAAGAACCTTACACTCGTGTTTCCAATCTGTCCCTCTAATCCTTTGTGCTATTTTTGTCTTATATGTTACTTCTTCATATGCTCTAATGTACAATGTATTCCTACTTTTGTTTTTTGCTTTAAACTGTTACCTTTCAGAGCAATTAAAAGTGATTTAAAAAAACTCACAAATTTTTATTTTATCTTCATTTATTCCCTTTCTAGCATTCTTAATTTCCTCATCTAAATCTGTGTTTCTGCGTGGTATCAAATTTCTCTGTTCTGAAGAACATC
The DNA here is from genome assembly GCF_000696425.1 of Galeopterus variegatus. NCBI lineage: Eukaryota > Metazoa > Chordata > Mammalia > Dermoptera > Cynocephalidae > Galeopterus > Galeopterus variegatus. Next base: position 40,942 of record NW_007727268.1, read on the forward strand.
CTTTAAAGATTTTATGGTGTGGTCATGATGACAATTAATATTCTTAGTTCTTGTTTTTCTGAGGAAGTCTTTTATAGCCTTTATTTTTGAAAGATATTTTCACCAAGTGAGAATTCTGGGTTGACATCATTTTTTTTTTCAGCCCTTTAAAATTGTTACTCTATTGTCTTCTGGCTTGTGTGGCTTCTAACAAGATAGCTATCATAATTCTTGGGTTTATCTCTCTGTCATAATGTGTCTTTTTTCTCCTTCTGATTTCCTTTGAGAGTTTCTTTTTGTACTGTGCTTTCAGAAATTGAATATGATATGTCTAACTCTGGCTTGGGTATTTGTCTTGCTTGTTGGTTTGGATCTATAGTTTGATGTATGCCATTAATTTTGGAAATTCTGAGCCATTATTCCATCTAATATTCATTCTGCCCCCTTTCTCTCTATTTTTTCCTTCTGAAATTCTAGTTACACATTTGTTAGATCATTTGATATTGTCCTACACTTCCTGATACTGTGTTCTATTTTTATTCTTTACTCTTTTTTTCTCTTTCAGTTTGGATAATTTCAAGTTCACCAATTCTTCCCTTAGCTCTGTCAAGTTTACTGATGGCCTGTCAATGACGATCTTGATCTCTATTACTGAGTTTTCCATTTCTAGAATCTTCATTGGATTTTTTTCTCACAGTTCTCATCTCTCTGCTGAAATTACCCATCTGGCATTGAGTGTTTTTCAATTCTTTGACTGGAAACTTTGACATATTTTTGTAGTTATTTTATTTTATTTTATTTTATTTATTACTTTAATTGATACATTGTAATTGTGCATGCTTATAGGGTACAATATGATGTTTTGATACATACATATGTTGTAAAATGATTGGGTCAGAGTAGTTAACATAACCATCACCTCATGCATTTATTATTGATTTATGGCAAAAACATTCAAAAGTCTCTCCTGTAGCTATTATGTAATATACAAAACTTAACTGTTAATCATATCACCCTAAAATGCCATAGAACAATAGAACTTGTTCCTCCTATCTAATTGTAATTTTGTACCCATTGGCCAACCTCTCCCTGTTTTCCCTTCCCCAGTCCTCTCCCCTCCCCAGTCCCTGGTAACCACTGTTCTACTCTCTGTCTCTATAATATCAACTTTATATATATATATATATATATTTCCCCCCCCCCCCCACATGAGTGAGATCATGTGGTATTTTTCTTCCTGTGCCTGGCTTACTTCACTTAACATAATGATGAGTCCATCCATGTCGCAAATAATAGGGATTCATTCTTTTTTTATGGCTGAATAGTATTTCATTGTGTATACACACCAGTTTTTTAATTCATTCATTCATTGTTGGACGTTTAGGTTTATTCCATATCTTGGCCATTGTAAATTGTGCTGCAATAAACATGGACATACTGATTTCATTTCCTTTGGTTATATACCCAAGTAGTATGATTGCTGGATCATATTGCAGTTCTATTTTTAATTTTTTGAGGAAACTCCATACTGTTTTTCAAAAAAGTCTGTACTAATTTACACTCCCACCAACAGGGTGCAAGTGTTCCCTTTTCTCCACATCCTCACCAACACTTATTATCTTTTGTCTTTTTGATAACAGCCATTCTATGTGGAGTGAAGTGATATCTCATTGCTGTTTTGATTTGCATTTCCCTGATGATTAGTGATGTTGAGCATTTTTTCATAAGCCTGATGACCATCATAGCTATTTTAAATTTCCTATCTGATAGTTCTAACATCTGTGTCATAGATGAGTCTGGTTCTGTTGATTGCTTTGTCTCTTGGCATTGTGGTGTGTGTGTGTGTGTGTGTGTGTGTGCGTGTGCGTGCACATGCATGCATGTTTACACCACATACTTTCTTGTTGAAAGCTGGACATCTTGGGTAAGACATCATAGACCAAAGTATATAATTTTTATGCCTGCAAACTGGTACATTTTTCCTTTTTCTAGACTTTTTTAGTGTGGGATGTGACTCAATCTGGACAGGAGTTGAAGTGGGTTTGAGGTTTGTTGTTCTTGGGCTATCCTTAGTTTACCAGAGGCTTCAAATTCCTCCAGCAAAACGTTGTGTTTAGGATGGTGGCAGGTTTACCCACTGAGAGGGCTTTTCTCAATGTCCAATCTGCCCTTAGCTTTACACCTTCTCTTCATGCAATGACTCAGCAGAGAGAGTTTCTCTCCATGCCCCTGCTTCTCTCAGCAGCAGTCCCCTGTGTTGTGATGCTTCTTACCCTGGTGGTGGTAGCCAGAGGATGTGTTATCCATTGTTTTGATTCAGCCTTAGTGTTCAGCAGGCACTGGGTTCCTGGGTCTCTGGGTGTGTGACTTTTTAGTGCTCCTGTCCCTCCCCAGTGATAGTTCTGGGCCCAGCATATATTCCTGCCTCTCCCTGAGTGTGGAGGACTTTTTACTATGTCCTTCTCAAAGCTGAAGTGGTGTTCAGCAGTGCCCTAAGGACAACAGCATTTGGTGCCCTTATTCCCCACCCCTAAGGAAGAAGGATCTGGGGGCTCCATGACCTTCCTGCAGCAGCTGCTCTTCCTCTCCCCTAGGAATGCTTTTGCAGGACTCCTGCCATCTTATTTCACCCATTGGGGTATGGGGAGAGAACATGTGAGTGCTGTGAGCACCCTCTGTATCTGTGACCACATTCAGTCAGCAGCCAATACTCAGACTCTACCAATTTGTTAAGAGTTCTAGGGGAGTCCTTCTTGCTGGTGTTCAATTTCCCCAAGTAAACCAGTGCTTACATCCCATTTCTCTCTGCAGGAATTTGCCTGTATTCTGATTTTGGGCTAATTGGTGTTTCCTCAAGTTCAAGTCTTTGGTGGATCTAAGAAAAGCTGTTAGGGGTTCTGGTCAAGATGGTGGAATAGACGGTCCCCAGTGTCACTCTCTCCCACAAATCAACCAATTTAAAATCATAAAAATGTAACAACAGCCAAGCTTGGGTCACTGGAGCTCAGAGGAAGAGGAGGAGAGATCTATAGAGTGCATGAACCATGATGAGAGAAAGAAAACAACGCTCAGAGTGTTTTGGCTTCGGCTGCTTTAAGGCTGGAGCTGCCAAGTGCATGGAGCCAGAGCCGGCAGAAGCCACAGCTGTGCCCTTCGGACGGAGTTGCTTGGAGGCAGCAGCAGAGAAGAGGGCCTTGGTGGTCGTCAGGACAGCAAGACCACTAATAGGGTTCCCATGGACCCATGCAGGAGCAAGGAGCCAGAACAGCTGAAAAAGGGGAGCCATTCAGCCAACATTTTGCTGGTAAGTCATCACAAGGGACCGGCACACGGCCTGTCCCATGGGAAGTGTTTGTAACATGGGCAGAGGGGGAGACAGGCCCACTGCGAGAACACTGGGACACAGCAAGGACAGCCAATCCTCCCCCCAATCAGCGAAGGACCACTCCGAGGAGACTGGTTGGGAATGCAGAATTGCATGGGGTGCAGTTTGATGAAAAAACTCAGGCCGAGATCAGAGTTTCTACACAACCCAGCTGCACCAGGTCTCTGGAGAGCCAGAAGTACCTATAAAGTCAACCATTAAACCCTGAGCTGCACAAAAAGCCTTCCCTAGGGAAATGGCAGCAAAGCAGCAATTTAGCTCAACCACACAGTTCAAGTACTGATTCCCACAGGAAGTGTCCCTGTTTTAGAAGTAAGCAAAGAACAAATAATTAGTTCTGCCCCAGGCATAGCACCAGTACCTCGTGGCCACCAGGGGATCTGAGGTATGGAGTCAGGGACCAGCCCCCACCCAAAACCATGCACACCACCAGTGCCTTGGGGACAGCCTGGGGACCTTAGACTTGAAGCCAGGGACCAGACTCCACTCCCACATCCAGGCACACTGCCAGCACCTTGGGGCCCTGCCCAGGGGCCTGGGGCATGGACTCAGGGACCGGACATCCCCGCCCATACCCAGGTACACTGCCAGTGCCTCAGGGCCCTGCCTGGGGGCCCAGGGCATGAAGCCAGGGACCAGACCCCCACCCACAACCAGGCATACCACCAGCTTCTTGGGCACCCTCCTAGGGACCTGTGGCAACAAGCCATGGACCAGCCCCCCTTCCCACACCTAGGCACTCTGCCAGCACCAAGAAGCATGCCATAAACATCACCTCCACCACAGCCACCACAGTAACCATGGCTGCAGTGAAAATGGCTAGAGGTCACAACCACCACACAGATGGTCCACCAGCCACTGGAGCACATTGACAAAGGAGAGTCACCAGCAGAGACCAAAGAAAAGAATAGGATGTCTCTCTCCACAAAGCCCATTCCAGTGACAGAAGAAGCATCTGCTCTGTGATAATATTGGGGGACCTGAACACACCTTTCAGCATTGGACAGATCATCTAGGCAACAAATCAACAGAGTAACCATTACTCTTTCAGAAGGAGAGAAGAAATTTAGGGTTATCAATGGTGGGGGGGAAGGGGGAACAGGGAGAGATTGGACAAGGGACATAAAGAATAAGTACAATTTGTAACAATATACATACTAGTAATATTGATTTGATCAATATATGTCATCATTGAATCCCCAAAATATGTATAATCAATTATGATTCAATAAAAATAAATAAATAAATAAAAGCTGTTAACTTGCAGTTTGTTCAACATTTTTTTTTTTTTAGTTGTAAGGGTGGGAGAGATATTCTCTCTGGCTCTTTTCGAGCTCTCCAGCTCCCTGTGATCCCTGGTTCTCCTTTGTACCCTCAATATCTTCTATTGGTAGAGTGATTATTTGTCCTGGTTTATACCAGTATAATTATTAATAACATCACCCTTTCACTCAAGAGTGTCTCCTTTTAGATGATAAACTGTATGATCACATTGACTATTGGTAGGTTGTCCTTGAAAATATTACATATGAGGTTTCACCAGGAACATATGTTAGGTTTGGATAGATTTCTTTATCCTGGACAAAAATCAATATTGAACATCATTTTGATGATATTCAAAAGGGCACGGGGACAAAAGGTGTAAGTAAAAGACACGACAACAAAATCTAATGTGTAGACTTTGGATCCTGTTTCAATCCAAAAGGATGTCCTTTTTAGAGAAGCAGAGACATTTGAGCATGGGCTAGGGATTAGAAAATATTAAATAATTATTGTTATTTTGTTAGATATTACAATGATAATAGTTATGTTTTTGAAAAGCCTTATTTGTTAGAGGTGCATTCTGATGTATTTGGAGGTGAAATAGTATGATAGCAGGGATTTATTTTAAAATACTCAAAAACAAAACAAAAAAAGGTGAAGGGAGAGAGAAAGATGATAGATAAAAAACAAGAACAGTAAAATGTTCATAATTATTGAAGTTAGGTGATAGGTACATGAGGATTCATTATTTTATCTTTTTTATATGTTTGCCAATTTTCATAATATAAACTTCATTAAAAAGACAAGAATATGATCAAGAACCTAGATCTTTTAAAAAATAAGGTGGATATCCTATACTTTAAACTGGTAAGGTGACTTTTTCTTGTGTCAGATCAGAGGTCAGGCAACCATGCCTACAAATTTCACTTGAAAACTCCTGCTTCGGTGATTATTCAGTAAACCAGATGCTCTGTGATATGATAGGTACAAGGAGGAAAAAAAGAGGTGAAATTTCATGGTTTTAATACGATTCAGTCCCACAGACGCACACCGGACCAGCATGGGGGAATGAGCCTTGCACATGTCTTATTAAGTCTGACTCAACTGAGTGTCTATTTTGTGCACTTACCTTAGAAAGGAAACGCTGTGATTTTTTTCCCTTTCCAGGTTCTGTCTTTTCATTCTCTCCTGTTCATAATATGGAGAGACAAACACCTTGGAAAGGGAAATAACAACGCTGTAAACCCCATGGGGGCAAGGACGGATTACTGTTTTGAACAGTGAACGGTACACCTAGTACCATTACTGGCACAGAAAAGACATTAAATAAATATTGTATGAAGAAATGAGTGAATAAATTCATACTTGCTGCTTGCCACATAAAAGAAACCTAATAGGTACTGTCTTTATTGAATTGTGAGTGATAGAATTAAAAAGAGAACCTTAGAGTTTATGTCCATTTAATGTTGGACCTCTTCAAAGTCTTTGGAAGATGTCCAAATGAACGAATCAGCCAACGTGATGCCTGTGACCAGGCAAGGGAGGCCAAAATGCAGTGCAGCTTCATTTTTTTTTTTTTTTTGTGACCGGTAAGGGGATCACAACCCTTGGCTTGGTGTCGCCCGCACCGCGCTCAGCCAGTGAGCGCACTGGCCATCCCTATATAGGATCCGAACCGATGGCCTCAGCACTCCCAGCGCCGCACCACGGTTCGGCCCAGCTTCATTTAAAACTAATAGAACAATATGTAGTTATATGCATGCCACCTTTCTTAGTCCTCTAAAAGTCCTCATGCTACACTTCTCCAAAGAAATAAGGTGGCTTTGTAATATCCTGTCCACAAAAAGTTGGAATGACAAATATCCATAAATAAACAGGAATAATTAATCATGATGCTGCTTGTTTTGATGAGCATACAAGAGTGACAAGTTAATAATAAACCTCCAGCTCATACAGGGCAGGTGGCTAAGGAGATGCTGTGGTTTAATTTGCATCTTTGGAAAACACCAAAGATTTAATAATCTCCTTGCCTCATACATCAAACTAATACCCCTGAGGCAGAAAAGCAAAACATTTTTAACTGTTAATCTGAGAAGCAGTAAAATCTTGTCTCAGGTCATAAATAAATTGAGTTTCTGGAGGTTTCAATGGACTCCTAATATGTGTGATTTATTCAGATTCTAGAGGCACTCAGGACAATTTGGAGCCTTGGTTGCAAAACTGGGCAACCTGGGAACACCATAGGAATTGCCAATTTAATCATAAGGTCTAGACCAAGGGTAGTGACTGATCTTGGCTTAGATCTACCTAAAATTTATTTTACCTTATAGGTCAACTGCAAATAGTCTACGGAATACAAACATATAAATTTGAGATTCACTTCTAAATGATTGCCTTTAGTTGGAGTTTTAATCATCTTTATGCTTATTTAGTAGTTGTTCTTAAAAGATCAGAAGCTGTTTTGAATTTTCTACTTTCAAAGTGTAGGATTTTAACCAGTTAGAGAAACTTGAATATAGAACAGGAAAATAACCCTTCATGGCATGATGAGCCCATTTGCAAAACCTAAACAATTTTCAGATTTCCAGCTGTTTATTTCTTAAGCAACTGAGCCATTGGGTGTATTGACTTTATTAATTTGGAAAACTTTCCCCTTATTGATACTGACAGAAAATATCATCTTCCTTGTTTAAAAAACAGACCATGTGGTTTCAGAGAAAAGAGAAGGTAGAGTTATGTGCATTTGCAGTATCTATAGGTGTATTCGTTGCTCCAATTCATCATGAAATAATTTTATAAAGGAGTTAGATGGTAAAGTATGATCTCTGCTCATCTTTTCACTGATGCTGCTTATAATTTCAACTGTGATGCTTAATGCACTGCTGTAGGGAATGGAAAAAAGATGCTAAGTTGTTGCCATAAAAATAACCAATTCCCCTCCTCTTCCTACCTCCCTCTGGACCCTGAGGCTCTAAATCACAGCTGTAAATTAGGGTTGTGTTATGTTGCATTTTCCAGGGGTGCACTAAGTGGCATAGAATAAGCTTCAGACTGTCACGAGCTCATCCACCCATCTTAGCAATAAGGAAAACACATACCACCCCAGATATACCTAGGCTGCTCCTGCCTGCCTCTGTCTGAGGTGGGCTAGACTCTCTTAGTCAGTAATTCAGGTTGAGCCAGGTGGGAGAAGCCTCGGAGGAAAATCTCCTTCAGTAATGCACTTAGCAAACTTCTGTCGAGTGCTCTGTGTGTCAGGCACGGCTTAGGTCCTGGGATGTGAAGACCATGGAAAGACAGAGGCAAAGAGCACTGCATCCATTTTCTACTGCTTCTGGAACAAATTTCCCCAAACTCAGTGGCTTCAAGCAACACACATTTACTCTTACTGTTCTGAAGTCCAGAAATCTAAAATCAACCTGTTGGCAGGGCTGTGTTATTTTCTGGAGGCTGACGGGGAAAATCTGTTTCCTTGCCTTTTCCAGCGTCTAGAGACCATCTGCGTTCCTTGGTTCACAGTCTCTACATCATCTTTTTCAACTCTTGCTTCTTTTGTGACCTCTCCTACTGTTCCATCTGATCTCTTCTTCGTAAGAATCCTTGTGACTACATTGAGTCCACCTGCATAATTCAAGATAATCCTCTCATCTTGAAATCATTAATTTAATCACATCTGTAAACTTCCATTTTCCATATAATGTAAAATTCAAGGGTTCCAGGGATGAGGACATAAGGATGTGGACATGTGGGGGGTGGGCGGCTATTACTCAGCACAGATTTGGGCGTTGGACTGCTCTGCTACTCCCTAACTTAATAGGACTGCTAAGTGAACTTCACAACCTTTCTGATTCTCAGTCCTCTCATCTGCAAAATAAATAGTACCTATCTCTTAGGGTTGTGTGAAGATTAAATTCTGAAAGCAATTAGCACTGTGTCTGACACATATGACAAGTTCAATAAAGGGAAGTTCATGAATTATTGTTCTCATAATTCAGTGATGAAAGGGCACAGTCTCACCTCTCTGAGGACTTCTGTGTCTAGTGGAGAAGATGAGCAGGTAGACAAATAAGTCAGTGACAAGGGCTATATTTGTCTCAGGCCACAAGCGTCCTCCCTGCCTGATTTCAATCAATGTTTTATAGATGATCACCTAATACTTGAGTTTTGAGGTGAAGAAAAACAAAACATAAAATGGTGTCTGAAGCTATGGCTGTCATAAAATGCCAGGTACTGGAAGGTTGTGTATTTTAATTTTGATGAGGTCACACTTTTTTTTAAGAAAAAAACTATTTTCTGGTCTTGAGATATTATGTTAACTCTCTTGGGCTTCAGGCATGTGCGGTTTAACAAGTTAGGGCCTTGGAGGGCTAAGACTGTATTACATGGTAAAAGGAAACACAATAACATAGGTCTGTAAGAGAAAGTTGGGAGTTCATCCTGTTCCTCTTTCCTCTTCTGTCCTCTTCTGGCTACTTTCACACCCTTCCTGCCCCATGGTGAAAGAGTGGCCATCTATCTGATCAGAAACACTCGAGGATTTGAGTTGGGCCAAGTTTGCTAGTGACCAGAGTCGCCATGTAGAAAGAGGTCCACACTCTGGGTGGGTGTCATTCATATCTCTCTCTTATCTGTGAGGCTTGAGTGGTGAGGACCAGGGTCCACTCTTCCTTCTGCAGAGCAGTGGCCTAAGCACGCATGCTCTCCCCGTTCCACCTGTCATGTCTCCTCATCCCATCCCCATCTTACTTGACTCCGCTGCAGCACATGACACAGATCCTCCACTTGACTCCCGGAACACCGCTTTCTCCTGCTTTCCTCCTATCTTGTGTCCACGGCTTCTCAGTCATCTCTGTTAGGTCTTTCTCATTTCTACGACTTAATATTCAAATGCTGCAAGGCTCACCCCCAAGACCTCTTTTCTATTCTGTCTCTAATCATTCCTCTCTTTTGGATTTAAATATTACCTCTATGTTGATGATGTCAGCATTAATTTTCTATTACTGCCATAACAAATGATCCACAGACTTAAAACAACACTCATCCATTATCCTACACTTCTGTAGGTTTGAAGTCTCACTGGGCTAAAATCAACCTGTCAACAGGGCTGTGTTTCCTTCTGGAGGTTCTAGGGAAGAATTTGTTTTCTTGCCTTTTCCAGCTTCTAGGGCTGCCTGCATTCCTTAGCTTATGGCTGCCTCCCCTTGTTTTCAAAGCCAGCAAAGTGTTTTCTCTCTGATGCTTCTTTGACCACAGCTAGGAAAAGTTCTCCACTTTTGAGAATCCATCTCACTAGATTGGGCCCACCCAGATAATCCAGGATAATCTTCCCATCTCAAGGTCTATACCCTTAATCACATCTGCAAAGTCCCTTTTTCCATGTAGGGAAATCTATTCACAGGTTCTGAGGATTAGAGCATGAACACCTTTGGGGGTACATTGTTCTGCCTACCACAAAGACAAATATATGTCTCCAGCCTAGACCATTCCCCTGAATTCCAGAATCATGTACTCGGCCACTTACTTCATGTCTCCATTTGGGTGTTTAATAGATATCGCCAACCTACTTTGTCCAAAATGGAGCTCTTGAGCAACTTCTCCCAAACCTGCTTCTCTCACATTCTTCACTGTATCAGTTGATATAACATCCACCCTTTAAGTTGCTCAGGCCAAAACTCTAAGGATTACCATCGACTCCTCTCTCTCTTTTGCACCTATGTCTAGCCCTTCAGCAAATCCTGCTGGCTCTACTTTTAGAAGCCATCCATAACATGCACCTCTTTGCCTCCTTCACTGCTCTCACCTTGTCTTGGCAACCATCGTCTCCCATCTAGATGTCTACACTAGCTTCCTCAGCAGCCTCTCTGTGTCCGTGCCTGCGCCCCTCCATTCTGTCCTTAACACAGCAGCCAGAGTAATCCTGTTAAAACATAAGCTAAGTCATTCCTCTGTCTCAGAACCACAGGCGGTTTGCCATGTCCTTCAGAGTAAAAGCTCAAGTCCTTAAAATGGCCTACAAAGCCCTAGGTGCCCTGTCGCTCTGACCCTGGCGTTAGGTCTTTGACCTTCTCTCCTTTCTTCACCTTGCTCATTCCACTCAGCCACAGTAGCCTCCTTCACACATATTCAAAGCACATTTGCACCTCAGGAGTTTCACACAAGCTGTTTCTTCTGCCTGGATATCTCTCTGCTTAGAAAACCATGTGGCCCTCTCTCTCACCTGCTCTAAATGTTTGCTTGAATGTCACTTTCTTAATGGGGCCCACCCTAGAACCCTTTATTTAAAATGCTATCTCCCTCTGCATTGCCCTTTCCTAATTTATTTTTCTTGGACTTTATAATTATTTATCTTGCTATGGTCTCCTTCCCCACATTAGAAAGTATACTCCACAAAGGCAGGAGTGTATTCCCGTTGCATTTGCTGCTGTATCCTCAGTACCAAGAACAGTGTTTGGCCCATAGTAGGTACTTAATAAGAGGAGTGCATAAATAAATACATGAATTCTCCCTGGCATTGGCAAGTGGTTTTTGGATTAGCCTTCCTTACATCAAAAGAATTAAGATCAAACTTGAACGTTGGGAGGTCACAATGAACAATACAACATTGGCCAGCTCTAGTTTTAGGATGAGGAGCTTCTGGAAATTGACATGTCTACTACTTGTAAATGTTTCTACTGGGGAAATAAAACAAACAAGTAAAGTCTGTGTCTCAGCCCCTGGAGTGAGAAAAGTTGTAATAAAATTTAATGTTTTCCATCATTTTTGATTCAAGGGAGTTCGATTACCCTTCTTCAACCTCCTTCTACCTGCGCTAAGAAGAAAGTAAGAACCCGCAGAGTTTGGTGTGCAGTATGCTCTTTTGTGTTTGCCATTCCTCTTGGAAAGAGTCCAAAGCTGGTCAGACGCTTGCGGGGAGGGGAAAGGAACAAATTCCAATAAGGGAGTTGAGCAAACAAGGTCTTCTGAATTCTATTTTTTATTTTTAAGAGTAACTAATTAAGTAAGCTTGGAAGGGAAGGACTTTTCCTCTGAGGTTTTCAAGGTCCAAAAATTGATTTCAGGTTTGGGGCAGAAAATGTCAACAATGAACTTGGAAACTTTTGTTGTATACAGAAAGGAAAAAAAACAAAACAAAACAAAACAAAACTCCTGACTACCAGAGTTGTGGCAAATGGCCACAGGAAAAATTTGAGAATCAAAAAGAATAATCACTGCAATTGATTGAAGCATATCAAATGTAAAAATATCTGAGTTCATACCGATACTTTAAAAAATTGTCATCATTGGAAATTTCTATGGCACCAACTCATTACTCTAAAATTAATAAAGGTTCAGGATCAAACTGTTATTCTGTCTTTCCTGTGTGAACTGGGTTCAGGGAAAAGATAGCTGAGGAGGAAAGTTATTCTTTTTATTGTATATTTTTTCCTATTTTGAAAAAAGTCTCAAACTTAACTGAAAATGTCAGGTATAGTACAAGAAACTACTCCCCCCGCCCCCGCCTCCGCCCCATTCAAGAGCAGGTTGCCAACCTGATGCCTCATCGCTCCTAAATGCTTTAGTGTACATTTCCTACAAATAAGGATGCTCTCTTAGATAACCACAATACAGTCATCAAAATTAGGAAATGAACATGGATAAGCCAGTTGTCTTAATAACATCCTTTATAGCAAAGGATCCTATTTAGAATCACATGTTGTGTTTAATTGTTGTTTCTTTGGTCTCTTTCGTGCTGGAACAGTTCCTCAATCCCTGACTTTCATGACCTTAACACTTTTGATGATTACAGGTCAGCAATTTTGTAAACTGTCCTTCAATTTGGATTTGTTTGATGTTTCCTTGTGATTAGATTCAGGTCATGCATTTGGGGGATGAATATCACAGAACTAAAGCTGTGTTCTTCCTTTTGCATTTTATTGTCAAGTGGTATATCATTTTGATGTGTCCCATTACTGGTGATGTTCCCTTTGAGCACTTGATTAAGGTGGTGTCTGTCAGATTTCTTCACTGTGAAGTTACTCTTTTCTCTTTGTAATTAATAAGTATTTTATGAGGAGTTACTTTGAAAATATTTAAATATCCTGTTCCTCATCAAACATTCATTTTATTCATTTATTTATATCAGTTGGGCTCATGAATTCTCATTTTATTCAATGAGTTATATATAATCTATTACTATCATTATTTATTTTGATGTTCGAATTTCTCAGATTAGAAATGGGAGAGCCCATTAATCTGGCTTCTGTGTCAGTTCGGCATTCTCCGTTTTTCTTTAAGTGCTTTCTTGCTTTCTGGCTCAATGTGTTCCAAAAAAGTACCAAGCACGTCTGGTACTTTCCTCGCCCCACCTTTGAATCAGCCATTTCTCCAAGGATCGCTTGTTCCTTTTATTGGAAAATGGTGTTTAGAAACTAAGATCAGGTGTTATTGACATTAGGGTATCATTGCTCCCAGCCTCTCTTACACTTCCCAGTGGATAGAGCTAGTGAAAATATGTATGTACGTGTGTGTGTGTGTGTGTGTGATGCTAGATTGGACCTTGTTTGTATTCTGGTTCAAATTAACCAACTGTAAAAAGACACTTTGAGGCAATTGGGAAAATTTTATATGAAGTGAGAATTAGATGATATAAAGGGCTTGTTAATTTTGTAATGTGTGATAAAGATATAGTTGTTTAAAAATCCTAATCTGAGAATGGCAGCTAACTTACAAGAAAAGTCTACCTTCAAGTCAAGGGGGGTTAAATGAGATAATAATATAGGTGAAAGGGACTATGTATAGTTTATGTATATATAGTAATTTGAGATTAAACTCAAGGTTGGTATTTAAATATCTGGAATCTTGGCCTTCTACATGCCGTGTTTAGAACTCATTTAATCTAAAAGCTCCTGTGAAAATAAACTTGTATCACAAGTCCCATTTTATAAGTCCCTGAAAAGTTTTGACCATGTGTGGAGGAGAAGACTTTCTCCTGACCTTCAATTTAGTGCATGGCATACATCTTATCCCAAAGATAGAAATGATAATTTGGGATGTCATAATGTATTCTTGGCTTTGGCTCAGTTTATTTGACATTAGAAGGTTACTTAGGACCAAATGCAAAACCTATTCTTTGTAGTCCTGTCTGTGAACTGTTGCTGGTGTGACTGAAGGGGTCGATATGGACACAAGGACTTCTATCTCTCACTGGGTAGGGGAGCTGGCCTCTGGCCTCTACAGCTGTTCCCTGCTGAAGTGGCCACAGCTCAGAGTTGGTGCTCATTAGCATCTGAGCAGCTGTGATAGCAAGCAATTTCGTGCAAAATAATCCATCAATTAATCTCTTTGTTATTGGACATTTCAGATGCTTGTGTCTTGGTTAACACTATAAAGGGATTGGGAAGTGGCATGACTCTTGCTTGGTACAGGCATCTCTAAACATTATGTTTGCCTCCCCCTGACCCCCTCAGTGACCCACAGGAAGCTCCAGAGCCCAAAGAAGAAGAGTGAAAGTGTTAGCTGACAAATAGTCTGTGGGTCATGCACAACCCCCTCAACACTGCAGTGACTTTGTCTCCCAGCCCAGGCAATATATCAAATGCCAGGGAGGAGAGGACTAACCTCAGGCCCTCTTTAACTATAAAGAAAAGTAAATTATTGAAAACTTCCATTCTTGGAACACTGCTAACAAACTAGTGTCATGATATCATGTTCAGAGCTACAGCTCTAGTGGAATACTCTGAACAAGGAAAAGAAATGAAAAACAATGTCTACACACTTCTGCAGAATTGTCCAGAGGCCTGACTCTTGCCAGAGCCAAAAATTCCCTTGGAAATCTCCAGCTTCACACATAATTACCACCTCCTTTGGCTGTTTCTCTGACTACTTTTCTCTCCTCCCCCTAGTGAGTCCCATCTTGTTGCCAAACACACTTTCTCTTTTGGGCACCATCTGCTTTCGGAATATATTTGCATTTTCTTTGCATTTCCAAAGTGGTCCTGCTTTGGGGCCTATGCTTGCCCCTCACTGGACTGCTGCGACTATGTGACCACATGGATTGGTGTGAAGGACAGCTGTGGCTTGCAGAGCTGAAATATAGCTGGGGACCCAACACAGACATTTTGGGGGACTTGGGAATATGCTTTATGCTCCTGGTACACCCACCCTTGTAAGAACTTCAGGGCTCAGGGATTGGTTTGTAGTATGTCTTTAAAATAGCTTTGATTTCTTATAAAATTTCAAAGAAGTCCAAAGTGTGTAAAGGAGAAAGTAAAAGTCATTTTCTCCAACACCAGTCACATTCCTCAGAGGTAAGTGAACCCCTCAGCCACACATGGTGACCCTGGTGACTACTCTTAACAGAGTGGTGTATATCCTCCTAGTCTTTTTGCTGTGCATGTATCAGAATGTATAATATGAATATACAGAAATTTAAAACAGAAATTGGATTATACTATGCATACCGTCTGCAACTTATTATTATTTTAAATAAATATCCTGGGCATCTTTTCATGTCAGTACACATAAATTTTCTCATTACATTTAACAACTGGTATTCCACAGTGTGAATGTAGCATGATTTACTTACCCAATCCATTACTGATACATATTGTTTCCAATTTCTTGTTATTATCACCAATGCCTAACACATTTATCTTTATACTTGTGTAACTTTATCTGCAGGAGAGTTGAAACTGTTGTGTCAAAGGGTATGGTCTGTGCATTTTAATTATTGATAGATACTGTCCTAAACTTTAATCACTAAAAGAAGCACAGCATTTTCTCCCCACAATCATCAGAGACTATAATTAGGTAAATGATAAGGATGTGTAAAGTATTTTACAAAATTTTTTTTTTCCTTTTTGTCTTTTTTACTGACCGGCAACGGGATCGCAACCCTCGGTGTTGCGCCCGCACCGCGCTCAGCCAGTGAGTGGGAACCGGTCTCCACATGGGATCCGAACCCTCGGCGAGAGCGCCGCCGCGCTCCCAAGCGGCGCACTCTCCAGTGCGCCACCGGGCTGGCCCTTTACAAAATATTTTAATTCAAGTTATTTAACATGCTAAATGTTTTTGTGTTTCTCTCAATTTCATATGCTGAAATCCTTAACCCTAAATGTGATGGTATTAGGAGGTGGGGCCTTTGGGAGGTGATTAGGTTATAAGGGTGGAGCTGTCATGAATGGGATTAGTGCCCTTATAAAACAGACCCCCGAGAGCTTCCTCACCCCTTCTGCCATGTAAGGACACAGTGAGAAGATGGGCATCTGTGAACTGGGAAGTGGGCTCCCACCAGACTCGGAATCTGTCAGAGCCTTGATCTTGGACTTCCCAGGTTCCGGACTATGAGAAATAAATGTTTGATGTTTAATGCGAGGTGTTTTTGTTATAGCAGCCCAAACAAACTAAGCCAGGGAGGTAATGTTATCTCCAATTTACAAGTGAAGAAACTGAGGCTCACAGAGATTGATTTGCCCAAAGCAACACAGCTCAGAAGTGGCAGAGCTGAGCCCCAGCCCCTCTTCTATCTCCAAACCAGGAATTCTTTGTTGTACCCCTACAGCCTCCTCGAGCCTTCTGCTGTGATGGATTGGTTGAACATAGGTGGGGAGGAGGGAAGACGGAGGGGACACCGACCAGCCACCTTCATGCAGTGTGCCGTGCCCATGGCCGTACACACGTTTCTCTCTCTGCTGTCACTCCCTTGGTGTTTTCCTCTGGTCATAGCTTTAAATACCATCTATACATCAGTGACTTCCAAACTAGAACTCTCTCCTTAACATCTCCTATACTGAACTCTTGATCTTTCTCCCTAAACCTGCCCTACCTACAGCCTTCGCCATCTCAGTTGGTCACTTCCTCATGTTAATTTAGTGCTTCACATCCTCAATTCCTCTCTCTCACACCCCTCATTCATGGGGAATATGCCCAAGGTCATACTGCCAGTTTCTGCAAGGCGTAGAATTAAAATCCAGGCCTGTTTTACTCTTATTCTAACCCATTAGCCTGAAAATGTAGTTCTGACCCTGCCCTTGAAATGTGTACCCTAATTAAGGAGTCCATGAACTGAGTGAATGTTTAGAGATAAGATCACATTCTTAATAAATTTATTTCTACTGGTTTCTAAGACTACAAAAGTTAAAAGTTTGAGTTAAATTTATTGAAAACATAATTTAATTTTAGCTGAGATCAGTGGATCCAGACTCTTGGAAACATTCAAGCCTTCCCTAGATCAGGTCTTCCCATTGCAGGCGAATGGGGGGTGGAGGCGGAGGGTAGAATCAGGGTTGGGGGAGCCCCAGAAGGGAGGCTCTTGCTTTGCTGCTTGTTCTCTTCCTATAAAAAGACCAGGATTGGAACAAATGTCTCCCCATGGAAAGGCTGCTGAGTTAGGGGGTTTAAACAGGAGCTGGCAAAGCTGTAGCTTTTCCTCAGTGCACAAAGGAAAGCAAGCTTTCAAGTAAATCATGGCGAAAAACTGAAATTCTTTATCAGGAAGAGGATTCAACCTGTCAGAAAGCACTTAGCATTTTAGCATATACTTTTGGTATTTGTTTCTACGTGTGTACATTTGTGTGTTGGAAGTTGTCATACTCAGAAACCAAAAGTTGAACAGTGTCTTTGCTATTTTAATTGTAATTTAGTCGTCAACTGATACCTCTCTAGTTCTAGGAAATTTATGTAAACAAAACTCAAACCCTCAACTGTACAGCCTGGCTAGGGTTGGCCTGGGGCAGAGGGGTTTCTTGAGATGAGAAACTTTCAATGCTAATGTTGGAAAAGTCCTAGACAAATCATGAAGAGTTGCTCACCATGAGCCTGGCTGAGTCCAGAGGCCTCACCACAATTTTTGCTAATTCCAAACAGCTTCATTTTTTCTGTCCCCTCCTTTGAGGCTCTTGGATTCAGGCTTTCTTAATTTCACCCTTGGTGGACATGCACGCAAAGCTTAGTTCCTTTGTGGATTTCTGCAAAAGATTCTATGCATTTAATAAAGTAAGCAGCTTTCTCATGGGCTTAAGGGGTCACATATTCCACTGAACAGGATTTAACCGTCTCTTAGCTTCTTAGCATCCCTCTCTTTCTCCTCCCTTCAATCTCTGATGCAATCAGCAAATTTGTTCCTTTGTCTTATTCAGAGTATTTCTGCCCCTCAAGGTCCCTGGTGGCAGAGGTCTCACATTTTATTCCATGGGTATACCAAAAAAATTTCCCAACAAAGGTGGGTCTCATCTAAGAAGAATTCTTATCCTAGTTACTTAGAGGATAAAATTATGTAACTACTTTACATAATGAAGACTATTTTATATAAACATGACTAAAAATTTTTGACCTGATTTGGGAATTATTAAGCTGCCTTCCTTTTCTCTTTTTCCCAACATTCTGTAAGATGTAGCTCCACCCCCAATTACACAATGCCATTTTTTTCTTTTCTCCTGAAGCTTATCAGTAAGGGCTAACGTGAGGGTAGAGCTGTTTTGAGGACATGATGGAATTTTCCTCAGAGGTCTGTGGCTTGATGCATTAACATACTCCTCAGGATACTGGCTTTGCAAGGGAAATTGCGTATGCATCTTAAAAACCAACTGATGCATCTTTCCTAACAGAAGACATTAAAGATTCAAGTCAGACTTGGACCAAAGGCAGTAATAATGAGAAAGTTTTCAAAGCCATTCATCAGGAAGAAGCAAGAGGGAGGTGGCATTAGATAAATGAGATTCCAGGTGATCTAGAGTCTCCAGGGAAGGATCTTTTCTGCTTCTCTTGGAAGTGACATATCTGAGCAGGTGTGGGAACCTGTTTGGTATGAAAATCAGAAGTCTCACCTGGCTTTCAGTTCCTGTTATTCAGCATGTCTGGACTCTGGGAGGGGCAAGGAGTGTTGTAGGAAGTCAGCCAGCAGAAGAGGAGGGCATGGGGAAAGGCACACACGGAAGAGAAAAGGTGGGCCGAGAGAATTTAAAATTTTAAAAGCTTCTAGCAGTCTTTGCCCATGTCTCCCCTTGAACAGTTGTGTTTCAGTGTCCAGAGAACAGTGATAATAATGATCAATGGCTAACATTTATTGCATGTTACTATGTGCCAAACACTGTGTTTGGTACACACATGAAAAGTATTCAACTTTACTAGCCACCAAGGAATTGCAGATTGAAACTGCAATGTGATAGCACTACAAACCCACCAGAGTGGCTAAAATGAAAGCATCAGAAAAGACCAAGTGTTGGTGAGGCTGTGGAGCAACTGAATTCTCATATGCCGCTAGTAGGGATTTTAATTGGAACAACCACTTTGGAAAACTGGTTGGCAGTATCTACTAAAGCTGATACGCTCTGACCCAGAAATTCCATCTGACCCAGAAATTGTAAACACGCTTTCATCAAAATAAGTACAAGAATTTTCACAGCATCACTATTTGTAATAGCCTCAAACTGGAAACAACCTAAATCTCTGTCAACAGTAGAATGGTTAAATAAATCATAATGTATTCGCAGCATGGACTATAATATAGTAAAGAGAATGAATGAACCCAACTACATGCAACACTGTGGATGAATCTCATTTACTCCTCACAGTAACACTATGAGGTAGTTCCTGTTACTACTCCCATTCTACTAATGAGAAAACTGAGGACAAAGTGGATAAGTTACTTGTGCAAGACCATAAAACTAGGAAGTGGAGTAGCTGGGATTCAATCCCTGTCACCACTACGCCCTGCTATTTGCCCCCCAGCTCTAGCCATACAAGCAATGGGTGTTTGATGTGCATGCTGCGTTGGTGCAGGCTGGCCATGGAGCTATCTACCAGCTAACTTTGATTACCATGTGCCAGTCTGGGTACATTAACATTACCTAGAGTGTAAATACCATTACGCCATTTCTACAAATGGAGAAACAGCTGCCGAGAGGTAAAGGAGCTTGCCTAAGGTCATACATCTAGTATGTGATGGAGCCAGGATTCAAAGCCATGTCCATGTGCTCGAGTCTGTACTCTTCACATCCCACCACATGCCTCTTCTCAGTGCCAACCAGGGCAGCAAAGCCAGGAACCGCTGCTCCTGGTCACAGAGCTTGAGTTCCTTGAGCCTGACAAAAACAAGGAGAATTTGAGTCCAAATCCCTGAGGCTTCATGTGGCCAGGTGGCTTCTGAGCAAACTATCTGCCATGGGGTTTTTTCATTATTTTCAAGGGAAGAGGAAGCCTGTGTTCAGCCTGTGTTCATGGCCTTGCCTGTGTCCTCCTCAAACCAAAAAGATTATTCATCAATCATCTCACAGCTTCTTGGCTTCAATGTCAGAAGCTATGCCAAGTGCTCCCAGGCAGGCTGTGAGCGTGGACGCCTTGTAACAGCAAGAGCTGGGAAGAGAAAGGGAGCTCTGGAGAGAAAGAGAGTTGCCCGGCAGATGGCAGGGGTCACCTGCAGGTGCCCAGTGAGCTCTGAGATGAGCACAGGCCTGTAGCTCAGGGCTCACGAATGAGAAGAAACCTGGGCACTGCCTACCTCTGGCTGCAGCTGCTCAAGAGCAGATGCTAGGCCTTCCTGCATTGCCAAGAGCAGAGGACTTTCAGGTTAAAGTTTCTTTGGCTTGAATGTGTTGGTGGAAGAATGAGAAGGTAGGAGAGTCGGGGCATGTTTTAATATTCCCTTGTGATTGTTGAGTTTCATCATCTCCAGAATGAATCATTACAACAGGCTCCTACTTGCTCTGCCTGACTCTAGCCCTTCTCCTCCCTAATTGACCTTTCTCACAGCTCCCAAGTTGTGAGCCCCTTGCCTTGTGCTCCAGTGCCACTTCCCCAAGCACACCATGCTGTTGAGTGTCACCGTATCTTGCAAATGGTGAATTGTCTGCCTTTTCCCACTTAACAAGCCTACTTATCTTTGAAGGCCCAGTTCCAAAGTTCTCTCTTTGTTATTGTCCTAGGTAGAGTAGAATTCATTGTCCCCTCCTCAGTGCTCCCCAAATACTCTTCTTGTCAGCACATAACATCCCTGCTCTCACAATGTACTGTAATTATTTGCCATCCTGTCTCTAGAGTCAACCTTAGGGGCAGAAGCTGTGACACATTCATCCTCATGTCCCTAGTATTGAACAGTACCCAGCTTGTCAAGGTGCTGAGTAGATGCTTGTTGGATAAAATCCAAAAGCACAGAGGTTTGAAGTATGACTTCACAGTGCCTTTGCAACCCCAACACAGTCGTTGAAGAAAACATCTCTTCTCAGGCCAGCCTCTGTTGTCACATTACTATTTCACCCTACAGGTCCGTTCTTACCATTTCAACATCACTGCCAGCAACTCTAGCCTTTAAGGGCAGGCAACGAGCTGCTTTGCTCCATCCCAGCTCTCTTGTCCAGGTAGATGGTGGACAGGTGCTAGCTGTGGGCGATGCAGTCTATTATGTCATAGAGTAACTGTGTGGGGGGAACAAGAGTTTATTTGTTCTCTTTGTCCCTCAACTCGCATGATGAGCTAGCAGATACTGGAAGCTTTAATAAGCAAACTTTTTAAAAACAGACTTTGTTTTTTAGAACAGTTTTCGGTCTACAGAAAAGCTGAGCCTATAAGAGAGCTCCCGTATGTGCCCCGGCACACACCCCGACTCCACCCTTCCGCCATTTCTCCTATTACTAACATCTTACATTACTATGGGACATTTGTTACAATTAATGAACCAATATTGATATATTATTATTCACTAAATTTTATAATTTATTTTTCAGATTTCCTTAGTTTTTACCTAATGTTCATCCTTTTCTGTTCCGGTGTCCACATTACATTTAGTTATCTTGTCTCCTTAACGATCCTCTCTTCTGTGACAGTTTCTCACACTTTCCTTGCCGACCTTGACAGTTTTAAGGAGAACTACCCAAGTACATTGTAGGATGCCCCTCTATAGGAATTTGTCTGATGTTTTCTCATGATTAGGCTGATTAGACTGGGGTTATGGGCTTGGAGGAGGAAGATCACAGAGGTAAAGTGCCACTTTTAAATACATCATATCAAGGGAATAAGCAAACTTTAAAAAATGTGAGCATGTAATCACCTTTCCCTTTTCCTCAAATCTGTGTTCCTTTCTATATTCCCTATCTCAGTTAATGGTGTCATCACATACACAGTCACGAAGGCTGGAAATTACATCTACTCTTTCTTGTCCTGCCTCCATCCAACTAGTCACGCATTTCTAGATGCTTCCTCTTCTCTCACCCACACTGCCTTTGGTTAACCCTGTATTATGTTTTCCATAGACAATTACCAAAGTCCCCAAGTGATCTCCCCAATTCCATTTCCCTACCTCTCCATTTTGTTTTTCCTATTACTATCAGGTAACTATTGTCTTAACATCAACTCCACCTGCAGAAATCTCAGGACGGTTCCCCATCGCCTACAGAATAATGTTCAAATTTCTTACTGTGGAATTTAAGACTCTTCTGGTGCTAGCTCCAAAAGGCCTCATTTACCATGGTAAATATCAGTTCCCTTACTCTATGATTTAGTGGTTTATGGGAATTTATTTACCTAAAAAAGAAATCAGCATTTTCTTAAAGGAAATTTATTCTGCAGAAGAGTCAATGAAACTGTGTGTGTGTGTGTGTGTGCGCGCGTGCACACACGTGTGCATGTGTGATGTGCAGACCTCATTGGGGATGCATATCCCTCTCCGGGTCTTGGCTTATTTGGGGAAAAGAGTCACCCATGGCCTACAGTCTGGTGAATAGACCCTCTCTACTTACTGCAGAGTTTATATCAAGTTAGAAAAGATGAGAGGAAAAAAGACAGTAATGAGAAAATGTGCTGCCCAGAAATGTGTGTGGGTGTTCAACAAAATCTCTAGTTGTTTTTCTTTTGTAGTGGCTTAAAACAAGGGCATCTTTTAATCTCATCGCTTCTGGGGGTCAGGAATCCTGGCACAGCCTCGCTGGCTCGTCTGGCTGAGGGTTGCTCACAAGGCTTGCTCATCAAGGCATTGGCTCTCCATTCATTTCTACACTTCAATCACTAACACTTCTGGAAATTCTCCAGCTAAACCTCAGATTTTCATAATGCAGAGAGCATCTGTCACACTCTGGGAATGGCATTTAAATATAAATTGAATTCCTTCTTGCATGGAATACCCAGTTGTCTATGTCACAGGATGTAAAAAGCGTCCATTGTGCTTGATTGTGTAATGTGGCTGTCCTAAATTTTAACGAACAAAATTAATTGGCTTTCAAATTCCATCTGCCACTTATTCACATACTTCCACCATCTTCATTATTAAAGTTTAAAAGTGCATGAGGAATTTGTGAAATTCTCCAAGGCAGCCTGCTGAGGAAGGCAGGAAGAGTCTAGACCAGGGACTCTTTTATTATATGCTGCCCCATGCTGAACAAAGACAAGGGCTAACAGAGGTGAGGAAACCAGAGTGGAGAGAGCAGGGACCAGCAGTCCAAGCACACTGGCAGGCCAGAGTTTGGATAAGTCACTGGATTAATTAATCAGGAAGATTAATGCTACTTTGCGTGTTTATGAATGTTGAGCTGTTAGCAGCTCAGTGAAGCTGTGCTATTGGAAAAGGCAGAGACTGTGCAGAAACAGTCTTCACTGATTTGGAAACTCTTTCATTTCCTGAGTTCCTATATAACGAAACTATTTTCTGAGAGTGGAACGAGAAATGTTATTCCAGGATGGGAAACATCCACAGATCATCTGATCAAAGCAGCAGCTGTAATCAAGCCACTGGTGTTTTCACACTCTTTGGGAATCCCATTCATCCATGGTATAGAATGTTTTCATCTTACATGACTCGTGAGAACTCTGGCAGTTAAGAGTTTCCAGCAGCAGAAGTAAAAACCATTTATTAAGGATTTAGTAGCAAGGTGCAGAAATAGGAGGAACGCATGGACAAAACATGTCATGTAATTCCACTTTATCCATGTGGATTTACGTTTATGTTCTCATCTTCACCTTGGCTCTCAAGAAATATGCACACATGCACACACACACAAACACACACACACAAACACACACACAAACACACACACACAAACACACACACTGTAGTATGTCAATTGCTGTGTTCTTCCACTAGGCTTCCAATTTTGCCCTTGTTAATGGAACAGCCAAGAATACTTTAAAATGCTGCTTTTTGGTGTATGAGGGTACTTCAAAAAGTTGATGGAAAGATTCGTATTATCTCTTTTTAAAATTAACTTATTTTTATTGGCACATCATAATTGTACATATTTATGGGGTACAATCTGATGTTTTGATACATATAATTCTATTTTTCCATGACTTTTTGAAGTACCCTGGTATTATCCTTCCTGTGATACCTTTATCAGTTCAGGTAGGCAATATTTGACTTAACAATCTTCAATGTTGCCTTTATTAAAATAAAAGTTTTATTTTTATTTCTCCCTTTTTTTGTTTTTTTTGTTTTTGGATTTCTATAAAGGGAAGTTATTTTTTTAAATCCTAACACAGTTTTAGATTTTACCTTGTTGTTTACTCCCCACTGAAAGTCAGTCCTTCAGTTTGCAAAGTCAAACCCATCTCCAGAGGGTCAGCAACTAGGACCAAATCATGTCAAGGTCATCACTGGCTGTCATTAACTCCTCTGATGCGTCCATCTGCTTTTCTGATGAGGCCAGGGCCTGAGGACTCTCCAAAGCCTCAGGGCTGGTCTAATGGGAAGGTGAGAGTAATGGGATTCTTTTAAGTTTGACTTTCTTCTTTCTTCCTATTATTCAGCCTGGTCAACTTGTGGAAGATCACTGGCTCAGTGTCTGCCTCAATTGATATCCCCCTTCCTCTTAAAGACTTGGCTCCTCCTATACAACTGTCACCACATCCCAATAATGAGTCCATGGACAGTCATGTCCCACTCAGAGTTAGCACAGGGCAAGATTGCCAGGTGGGAACTTTGTAGTTTACAAAGTACTTCCATGCCCATAACCTCCCTTGAACTCACAAAAACTTTGGAATGGAAGAGGCAGGTATTATTAGACCTATCTTATAGAGTTCAGAACTGATACCCAGAGAGGACAAGTGACCTGTTCAGAATGACTTGGTTAGTAAGTAGCAGAGCGGGGTTTGAAGGTCTAGGAGTCTTTTCATTCCACCATGGCCTTTAGGGCAGGGCCTATGTCTCCTTAATCTTTGTATTCCCAGGACTCAGAAATACTCAAATAATATAGGTTGGATGAATGAATGCATACATGAATGAATGATACCTCTGATAACCCAGGGCTTCCCCATTGCAGTGCGTATGAAGACCTTAAACTTAATAAAATGTACTTTTGTAAACCATAAGGCCCACAGAAAGGTAATTATTTAGATTCTTCTTCCTTTTCTTCTAGGCTGAAGGGAGACCAGGGCACACAGAGCGCCTCCATCTGTGCAGGAGAGCAACCACCCTCCAAGGACAGAACACTCCCCGGCTGGCGACTGTCTTTGCCCAATCAGGGCAGGTTTGGTCCCTTTAACTCAATTGTGGAGAGTGACTCTGGAAACGAATTTTTCTCTAGAGTGCTTTGTTCATCTTTTCATTGCAATTCTTGATGACTCTCTCCCTAATGACTTTTTTAACTTTTTTTTTTTCTGTTAATGAGGGAAGGCTATAATTCTTGGGACTCCCATGATGTTCCACTTAAAAGACAGACCTGGTGCTTGACACCACATGGGACAGGGCTGTGTTCAATAAGTTATAAGCAGCTACATGAGTCAGGCTGTTTGGGTCCTCCTGTGGCCTCGAGGCCTTCCTGGACATGAAGTGTTACTTAAAGATAAGGAGACATGGAGGATGCCGGCCTTCTGTGCCTTCTGATCCGTGGATTGCAAATTCCCTTCCGGGCTCCCCTGCTGAATAATGCTGAGGTTTCGTCAAGTCCTTGATCCTCAGGCTTTCAACCTTTAAACTGGAACTAACCTCATCTGCCCTGCACTTCTTCTCAAGTGAATTGTAAGGATGACCTACTTTCTGACGGCAGCTATCGATGAGGTGGAAATACCGAATAATTTCTCAGGAACTGTGGCCATGTCATTATTACAGAGGCTGTGCCCCTTCACATTTAGTCTAGCTGGGAAATATGCAACTGAGAAGTTTCCTCTGTCCCTGCACGGTTATTACAGTCTCAAATGCCTGGGGGTCTGAGAAGTGTGCGCTTAAATGAGCAAACAGATGAGTTCTTACACATTCCTCTCCATTCCCGGGACAAGATACTGTAATTACCAGAGCACGGTTTTTCTATCGACTCAAATAAAACATTTTCTTCTTCTCTGCTAGGTGACCTGGTCTGGGAATTTCACAAATCCTTCCTCATTTTGTGAGAAAGGGAAAAGAGAAACTGAGATTTGTCACACCCCCTTTCCTCTAAACCCCAAGGAGCAGCCCATCTCCATTTTCTCCTTTATGTGGTTCTTGGCTTTGCCATTCTCTAGGCCCTTATTCCCTAGTATTTAAGATTAAAATGTATCTCAGAAATCGCTGTCTTCCCCGTGGGTGTGCCCGGACGTGCTGTCTACAGAGATGTCGCCCCCCCCTCCACTCTGGAGGCCTCTCCCTCCTCTACTGCTCTCTAGAGCTCGGCTTGTTCACAGCTGCACCCCCAGGCCTGACATGGAGCAATTACTCACTAAATAGCTACTGAATGTGTCAAATAAATACATGAAGGGGGCCGAGGGCTTTCTGTGGCTCCACAGTGACTGGCACAATCTGCTCTAGAACAAGAATTGAATACAGTATTTGTTGAATCAGAGGACATGTTAGTAAGTGAATCAAAATTTAACTGGTCCTTCAATGGCCACTTTAAGTTCAACCTCCCCTGAAGCCTTCCTGACAACTCCAGCCAGCCATGGTCTTTCCCTTCATAGCCCCCCTTGTGTTTACTAAATGTTTTGTAGGTCATTGTTACACTTTCCTCTGTGTAACCAAGATGGAGAAAAGAGAAAGAAAGAATTCGCTCAAAATACAATCAATGAGGTCTGGAGGGACTGCCGCCCATCAGGGGAGCAGCCCCGATCCAAAATCAGCCTTTCTTTTTATTGACAAGACAAGGAAGTTTTACAAGAAAAATCAGTGGATTCAATCATCAAAGTAGGACATAAGGACATGGGCAGTGTTACAAAAGTTGTCTATGGCTAAGTATAGCTTAACAATGGAAACTAGTAACATCAGTAAGTTAAAGTGACATTCCAAAGTACAATTAGTAAAGGGCTAAATTGGTCAAACTGGCTCATTATCTAAAGTGTAACCTCTCCTCAAACCAAAGTTAAACTCTTATGGTAAAATCTAAATACAATTATCTCTAAAGTTTCCCCCAACAGACAGCTTGCCCCTAGCAAACATCTATTCTACAACTTTCCCTTCAGCAATTCTTAAAATCTCTTAACAGAACCAGTATGACAAATACCTGTCATCTCTAAAATAAAGTATACAGTCCCATACCTAACCAGTGATTAAGAGTTGATTAGATGGGTTTTGGCTACACTGTCTATGGGCTGTGGCCCCCTGTCCAAGGGCTTTTGCCCCATACATGCATTTACCTAAAAACCTGATTCTAAAATCAAATGAGAATCATGATTTCTAACCCACTACATCTCCCCCCTTATTATCATTATAAAAATCAGAAGCAATGAGGGAGTCAGAGTCCAAGGGGCCTGATGAGGAACAGTCAGCATTACTTCAGCTCGATGAGTCCATTGGACCATGGAACATAACAGTTTAATGACTATAAAAAAACATAAAATACATAAGACACTAATTCCAGCAATAATCCAAATTCTTACATTTAAACCAGAAAACCACTGGGTAGGATTAAGCCAATGGGCCAAGTCATTTAAATGATTAATAGTAATCTTTTGAGCTTCTTCTTGAAGCTGTGTCATTTGTTGTTGAAGTTTGGTTATTAAGTTTTGAATATCTCCATGTAAACAGAATGAAAAGCTCTGTGTAAAAGTTTTTGCATGTCTTTCCATGCAGTGGAGGAATTAAAAGGAATAGAAGTTACACACATGGAACGATATCCTGCATCAGAATTAAGCTGGCTTCATGTCCAGAGAGCTTGTTGGTGTTCGCCAGTCCAGGTTACAGCTGCCTCTAAGGCATGTAATCTTTGTAAGATTTCTTGGTCGATTATAGTTTGAGACAGAAATTCAGAAGTTACATTTTGAAGATAATCATTTACTGTTTGTGCTGTTTGAATAGAATGAGTTAAGGCCATGACTGCAGTGGCTGCAGTGGCAGCCACAGCCATTACTGCTATTATGGAAGCTATTAGAATGCCCAAGAATCTTTTAACTTGTACTTTCTCTAGAGCAGAGGTGACTTGCTCTGGGGCAGAACTTCCCATCCATTGTTGTGTAAGATTTACAGGTAGCCAAGCTTCTGCTCTTTGTTTTAATATGAATATATAAGATATATTAAGAGTAGTAACATTAAGATGAGTAATGCAGGGAGTAAACCAAGTAGAATTCACTGGGAGAGTGATATTAAATTCAGAATTAAAGGAGAAAGAGAAGTTTGTAGATAACATAGGAAATAAGTTAGGACGAGAGGTACAAATCATAACTAAATCAATATTATCCTGTGTCATCCATTTTAATTTAAAGTTTGTCATTTGTCTAATTATGTGAGGGAAAAATAGGATGGCAAGATGCCAAATTGTTCTTTTAAGGTGAGAGTAATAAGAATTACATTTTAATCTCAAAATGGGACCAGCCAAACTGGGATTCCAGTTATAAGGGGATCCAGAATAATTAAAAGGAAGAGTATAATTCCAAGTGGTGTTGGAATTAAATATTAATAAATTTTGTGGTCCCCAATTATCCAATGTAATATTATTAAGTAATTTTTTTTTTCAGTAAAATTTACAGAACAGCAAGAGATCCAGTTTAAATCTCTGCCATCTTCTATGGAAATCCAGGGATGGGAACAGACAGGAATATTAGGCTTAGAGTGATCTTTTCCATTATGAAAAACTCCTGGAACTCCAGCAGTTGAAATAAACAGTTGATGTTTTAATGCTAAAAGGTGGTTTGGATTTTTTTATTATATAATTCTTACACCATTGAGGAGAGAAAGGAACACATAAATTGTTACTTGTCCAACTGGGTGTAATACAGATGGGTAAATTGTCAGTGAGGAAGTACCAATCATGGGCAAGTTTATGCCATCCTGCATTGTATCCTAAATTATAGCAGGACTGTCCACATTCTTCAAGAGGGCCTGAGGGAGGGAGCTCGATGTCTACAGTGTGAGCAGTATCATTAGATGAGAGACGAGGCTTGTGATCCTCCCAGGTAAGCAGATCAAAAACAGGAGGATTCAGTACATGCGTCCAATAAACATGAGTACTTACAGTTGAGGAGAAAAGCATAGAGAAAGTTAACAAGACTAATATTACCTTATATCCTTTCGAGTTAATGGTTAAGTGAGAAAGGATGGCCAGAAATAAATTTTCCGGCGTTAGAGGAGCACCTGTTTTTTGAATTGTAGCTTCTGCTTGACTAATGAGACCTTTTAATCTACCCCACGTTGGTTTGGAGCTAGTTGTTGTTGTCATTACTGGCAGGTTCATGTAGGTTGAAGTGAAGTTGGTTGTTGGCATCATCATCATTGGTGGTCTGGTGCATGCCATTTCTGGAGGGATGCACTGAGGTGAGATGGTGAGGTGTTGAAACTCTGGGATCAGATGTGGAATATATTATAAAGCAAATGTAGTTCACAGGGCCTGGTTTTCCAAAGCCTTGCAGTTTCACATATTGACCTTGAGGAGGACTGGAAATTTCCCTCTGGCTATAAGTCTCTGTTGCATGATAAGGACTGTGGCCCAGCAGGTTGGTGGCTCAAAGACAGACTAGTTACTGGTTGTTATGTAAAGATACTGAGAAATTGCTGTTAAGAAGGAATGTTTGCTAAGATCAAACCGTTGTTGATAGGACCACTTAATTGCCTTACTGGAATGTCATCTGGCTTGTTTCACTGAAAGTTACCAGCCTATACTGTTAAACTATAACGTCACCTATGTCTCTTCCTGTAACTTCCTGGTCAGGAAGAGAACCCCAATTCAGCATTAATTTCCCAAGCAAGGAATGCCTCTTTCTTGAGGGCTCCAGGAGATTAACCACTTTGGGGCCTCTCACTGCTCAGAAGAGATGGGCTTTGAGTAATCCTTTCATCTCCATCACCCAGGGGAAGTGGGGTGACAAATCCGTGGGGGGTGAAGCAATGCAAAGCAACAAAACGGTGCCCCATGTGAGGACATTCTCCACAGATCGGAGACTGACTTGCTAAGCATTAGAGAGGAATAGGACATCCAACAATTCATCCCTAATAAGCGAGTCCCTAACAAGGGAGATGAAACGCATCTTGGTAAGAGAATCACAGGTGGCTTTCCATTAGCAACTGCATGCCTGGGGCAGGTCAAAGTTAGGCTTTTTTTTTTTTTTTTTTTTGTCTTTTTCGTGACCGGTAAGGGGATCGCAACTCTTGGTGTGGTGTCGCCCACACCGCGCTCAGCCAGTGAGCACACCGGCCACTCCTATATAGGATCCGAACCCGCGGCGGGAGCGTCACTGTGCTCCCTGTGGCGCACTTGCTTTTTCAAACCTGGAAATATGTTTTCATTTTCTTTACTTTTAAAATATGAATTATTTGTTAACGAAAGGGGAGACTGAACATAAATTACAACACCAATGCCTCCTCAAAGCAGCAGGCTGTAAGTAACTAAATGGCAGCCTGTAAAACTGTTAGTGGATATTAAACAACCATGTCCTTAATACCTCAAGGAAGGGAGCCTTAACATAAAAATGTGGGAACAAATCGGTCACTGGTTAATTATGCAATGGGTCTTGTTAAGGCTTCCCACCTTACAACTAGGAACCTATGTCAAGTCGCTCTGAGACCTATCTAAGACCTTGACAAAAATCTAAGACACGTTTATGTCACCAAAAAAGGATAAAACTTAATCTTTGCCAGTGACTGAGAGAACTTTAAATTGGACAATCTAATGTAAAAGAAGTTAACATTTCTTAACAATGTTGGTATTGTTCGAGCATATTTTCCTTTCTTATCTGCACGATGCTTCTCTCCTCTCTTAAAAGCAGTGGTTCTTTTCTTGACTGCATGTGCTACTCTTTTTCTCTGAAGACTCTGGAGTTCTATGAAGAAAAGCAGCCATGGCGCCAACCAGACCCCTTTTGGGTCTCCTGCTCTTCTCCTAAAAACCTCAAGAGTCAAATGGTTTCATCTTTTGATTGGTGGCTCAGCTCTTGAGCTCACTAAGCTGTTCGGGAAACAAAAGCTAGACTAAAATCTACCTGTTTAACTAGATGGTCTCAAATTTTCTGGCATCCACGTGATTATCTTAAACAGACTTCTAAATTCTCTTCTGGTCTCATCTATGTATTTCTTCACAAAATTCTATGGTAAAACTCCAAGCTATCTTCTTAAAGGAAGAAAGTCTTCTCTGCATCTTCTTGAAAAGGTTTGCATACTTTGCTTTGCAATGTAAACTTGTTATCTTGCTTTCTTTAAGGCAAGGTGAACCCTCACCAATAAGTCTTTTTGGAAAGAACACAATTGAAACCTGACTGTCCTTTTCACTAGTGAGTTTTTTTTTTTTTTTTTTACATCTTGAACAAAACCTGTAAGATCTTTGTTCTTGTTGTTTATGTCTGCATATATGCGTGTGTAAGCTGTATGTTATGTCAGTATGTTCATGTCTGTTTGTGTAATCGTTTTATGTGCAAGGTACCAAATTGGCTTATAATTAATGCAAGCTCATTAAATAAATAAGTATACTTTTCAAGTTCACGTGACTTAAATCTTCTAAAGTTTTGATAAATATATTTTCAAAATTTGATTCAAAACTTTTACCTAAATTTATCTCTAGGTCAATATGTCTCCTTCTTATCTCAGCTCTGCCTCCTGGCCATGCTGGGAGAAGCAATATCTTTTAGACATAGATAGTGAATACTGCCCTCTGCCTCTCTGGATTCCACATGGCTCCAAATGCCACGTGGAAACCTGGGACCCGAAATGGCTAATGAAAAGAAACCTATGCCAAATATTGCATAAGCCTTAGCTAGCATTAACTGATAAGGGTATAAATCTATACACCAAGTTTTTGGCTGGGAAACCATAAATATGTATTTGGTAAATATAGCTGAAACTCAAACTGGGCTTTGTATAATTTGCTCTGATAAATGGACGCCTATTTACTAACCTAAATGTATAAAAATGTTATCAGCACACATCGCTGACTGGGTTTACTAGTCAAACAGGATTACTAAAGGTCTTTTCACTTAACTGCTCTTGATGCAAAATTGTAAAAGGTTTCCTTTGTCCCTTAGATAACTGGTTTAAAAAACTTATTTCATGATAAGTTCTTATGCTCTCTGCCTTTAAAACCGTTTGTCACTTTGGTTTTATTTTTTGTAGTAATCTGTGATCTTATTCAACTAAATGTTTTAAGTCTTTTGTTATTTAACGATGCTTTCCAACACAAAATTCTGAAACTTTAAAATAACTTTGAGGAATTCCAAGGGCCCTGGAGTTTCTTAAAGGATATATAAAGGATGTGACAAAACTAATTGGCTTATTAAATAAATTAGACTAATATGGGAAAGCATTGTCAGTACGGAAGGTGTTATAAATATGTGTTCCAAAATCTAGTAAGGTTCTTAAATATCTGTGTCTTTGATATAAATGCTACCGGTCATAATCTTGGTTTAATTACAATTTAAAAGTGTTATGTCTTCAAATATTTCATGAAAAAACTCTGATAGTTACAGTTTCCCGACAAACTTTGACTTCATAGCTTTGAGCTAAAGTTCCAAAATTCTAATGAGGAAACTGATGGGTTTGTGAAATTGTTCACTAAAGTCAAAACAACAAAAGTTAATTGGTAAACTAATTTAAAAGTATTATGGGTTTTTACAATTTCCTTATTGTAAAACACTGCTGGTTCTCCTAATGTTATTCAAAATGTAAGAAAACTCTCCCTCTCTCTCATTGTAAAACACTGCTGGTTCTCCTAATGTTATTCAAAATGTAAGAAAACTCTCCCTCTCTCTCAAGCTATCTATAACTAACAACAGTTTGATAAAATGTCATTTAAAACAGAGATAAAAGCATTTGTTTTCTCCCTATTTTGATCCCCCCCAAATTTAATAACTTTAGGTATTTTTGTGATTATTATGGCAATGTGGCTATTTTTATAAATTCAATGAAAATTAACTCTTTCTCTCTTTATAACACGATTGAATTTAGAGTTTTGGATATAAGATAGCATATCTCATTTCCAAGCTCTGACAACATAGAGAGATTTATGCAACGAAAAGTAAGGCCTTTTCAATTTAGATATTGATCATCTATGCTTTTATGAGGAATGCCTTGATCATAAGGGGGAAATAACGTCTTCTCTACAAAAGCAGTTCTCTAAATTTTCCTGGCCTTAAAGAGGGTGTTTGTAACTTGGATGAGACATCCTGTTCTTAAGCAAAAGACTTGTAAATGATCAGAAATTTGACAAAAGACTAGACACTCTGGAAACAGTAATGTCCTGGACAGTTTTAACATTAAACACTCTGAACTCAGAATCAACTATTTTACAGACCATTCTGGAGTTTCAACAATTGGTAATTACACCCAATTCACAGCACCTGGAGGGATGCTGCTGCTGCCCTGAGACGATGACATCACCAGTCCTCACCTGAAGTAAATTAAAAGGACTTGCCATGCTAATTGATACTAACTTTGCTTTAACAAGATGCTTTTTTGTCTTAACTGTGCCAACCTGATCTATAGCTTTTGCTTTTCCTTCTAAATAAATAAAACGGGGGAGATGTGGAATATACTATAAAGCATATGTACTTCACAGGGCCTGGTTTTCCAAAGCCCTGCAGTTTCAAATATTGACCTTGCAGAGGACTGGAAATTTCCCTCAGGGTACAAATCTCTATTGCAAGATTAAGAATTGTGGCACAGCAGGTTGCTGGCTCAAAGACAGACTAGTTACTGGTTGTTATGTGATTTTCCTCAGGCTATAAGTCTCTGGTGTAAAATAAAGATTTGTGGCACAGCAGGTTGCTGGCTCAAGGACAGATTAGTTACTGATTGTTATGTAAAGATACTGAGAAATTGCTGTAAGAAGGAATGTTTGCTAAGACCAAGCTTTTGTTAATTGCCTTACTGGAATGTCATCTGGCTTGTTTCACTGAAAGTTACCAGCCTATACTGTTAAACTATAACCCCACCTATGTTCCCTTCCTGTAACTTCCTGGTCTGAAAAATAAATGCAGGAAGAAAACCCCAATTTGGCATTAATTTCCCAAGGAACGGATCCCTCTCTCTTGGGGGTTCCTGCGGGAGATTAACCACTTCAGGGCCTCTCACTCCTCAGTAGAGATGGGCTTTTAGTAATCCTTTGTGTCTCCGTCACCAGGGGAAGTGGGGTGACAAATCCGTGGGGGGCAAAGCAACACAAAGCAACAACCAGACACAGCAAGTGTCTGGTGTTTCCTCTTGACAAGTGTTTGTTTCTGTTGGAAGTCCCAGATTTTTGTTTTTAGGAAGTCCAAAACAGAATAAAATCTGCTTTTAAATTCTCTTCCAAACCAGACATAGCCCATATTGACTAATCCTTAGAACATAAAGTAAGACATATTTTCCTCTCACAAGAAAGACAATGGGTGCCCACAGCTTTTATTCCTAGGCCCTTGTAAGAGTTTTATAATTCGCCTTTTCATTGTTGAACTTGAGTCTGATGTCCTAGCCACTTGCTACCTGAATGACTTTGGGCAAGTCACTTATGCTTTCTGAGCCTTGGGTTCCTCATTTGTGAAATAAAGAAAATGACCCCTTGGGGTTGTGGGGGTTCATGTGCTTAAAGCTCTAAGCACAGAAACGTCTAGAAGGCACTTCAGAAATGTCAGGCATCATTTATTGACTATTAATATTTCTCTCTCTTCTAGTTCTATCTAGATATCTAGGTATATGATATCTTTGGTTGTGTTAACTTTACCCCAGAATTAAGCCTCTTTAGCTGTTTTCTAAGGACAACTCTTTTTGACATCTGGGGCCAAAACCTACTAGTTGTTTTCTGCTCATAATGCCTGAAAGAAGCGTTTTGCACATATAGTCCCTCCCATTCATTTAGTAGTCTAGTCTACTATTTACAAAGTCTTCAAATGACCCTCAGATGGTGGCATCACCTCATGCTTGCTGGCCTTTGCCTCTCTGTCCTCTCTCCCCAACCTCTTGCTAGCAAGTGACCTCCACACTGCCAGCTCCGTGTCTGCAAGGCCCCCCTCATCGGCAGACGGTGGACCCAGCCCTTCATCCCGGTCTCACCATAGGGATCACTTCAGAGAGGCCTCAGGCTCAGGCCCTCAGTCACTCTCCATCATATCACTCTATTTTACCCTAATTTACTATTTCAGAGTACTTTTGCTTTCTGACATTTTACTTGTTTATTTTTATTATCCAACTCCTCATCCTAGAATATAAGCTTTGTGAGGGCATTCTCAAAAGGGGTGATAGCACCCCCAAAGGGGCAAAAATTGGTTCTTGAGGGACCAAGTAAAAATCATCCTCTTTTTATATATAAAACACAGATACAATGCATGAACAGGTATACAGTATACACATGGTATTGAGATTGGGTGAGGACAAGGACAAAATATCTCAAAAATCCCCTCAGGATGATGAAGAAAAGGTTGAGAACACTGCCTTCTAGTACAGAACAGTGCTGAGCACATAGTGGGTTCATAAAAAAATAACATCTTTGAGTAACTGCAGCGTGCCCTTTAATAGCTGTAAAAACCGAAGTTCAGAGAGGTGAAGTAGTTAGTCTAGGACATAGGTTAATAGATAGTAAAACTGAGTCTCCAACCTCAGTGTCCTGAGTCTCGTGTTTTTTATTCGAAGCCTCCCAGTAAATGCTCAGTATATGCTTATTGAATTGACTTGACATATTAGACATTCTCACAAGAGGAAGCAAATAAAACATATTTTCTAAGTGACACAGCAAATGATCTTGGAAAGTCATTCCATTCGGAAGAGTCCAGCTAATCTTTTTCCCTAGGGGTCATTAGTGATGTGTTATATATGGCTCACCATTAAAATGGGAGGCAGTTCCATCTCCTACTCTTGGTTAAATACAGGTAAAAAAGTGAGTAATATTTTTAATGTCTTATTCAGTGTTTCACAGCATCACTGCACCAAAAGAAATAACTAACGATTCTATTTTTTTTCTTGTGAATTCATTATTCACTCTCCATTATCAAGGAAATTCCTGTAATCTGATATTTATAATATTCTTTATGCTCTAGCTCCTTCCTTAATGATTATTCTTGTGACCTGCCCCCTCACATGATGCCTTTATGTAAGACACACCAATACATTTCAGTTCTCACCAACTTGATTGTTTTGGTTTTTTAAAATTAATTAAGTAATTATTGATTTATTTATTTCTTATTGAAGCATAGTTGACTGTACATATCTGTGGGGTACAGTGAATATCAATGCTGGTGCACAATATGTGATGCTCAAATCAGGATAATTAGTATACTCAACATTATACAATGTAATTGATTTTCGTGGTCATTTACCAATTTCTCCCTTATTCTCCATTCTTTTCTCCCCCTTTCCCACCTCTGGTAACCTCAGTTCTGTTCGTTCTTTTTGAAAGTTCAATGTATTATTATGATTGTTGTATCTTTATTCATTTATCTATTTTTTTTTTTTTTTTTTTTTAGCTCCAACTTATGAATGAGGACAAGTGGTATTTCTCTTTCTGTGCCTGGCTTATTTCACTTAATATAATTTTCTCCAAAGTCATCCATGTTGCTGCAAATGGCAGTATTTCATTATTTTTTTATGGCAGAGTAGTATTCCATTGTGTAAATGTACTACATTTTCCTTATCCAGTTGTCCAATAATGGACATTTAGGTTGGTTCCAACTCTTGGCTATTGTAATGAGAACTGCGATAAACATGTGAATACAAGTGTCCCTTTGACATGATGATTTCCATTCCCTTGGGTGTATCCCCAGCAGTGGAATTGCTAGATTGTATGGCAGTTCTATCTGTAGTTGTTTGAGGAATCTCCATACCATTTTTCATAATGGCTGCACCAATTTACAGTCTCATCAGCAGTGTAGTAGGGTTCCCCTTTCTCCACATCCTCTCCAGCATTTGTTATTCTCTGTGTTTTTGATAATGGCCAGTCTAACTGGGTTGAGATGATATGTCAAAGTGGTTTTGGTTTGAATTTCCATGATGCTGAGTAATATGGAGCATTTTGTCATGTGTATGTTGGCCATTCGTATATCTTCCTTTGAGAAATGTCTGTTCAGCTCCTTTGCCCATTTTTAATTGGGTTACTTGGTTTTTTGTTGTAAAGTGGCTTCAGTCCCTTGTATATTCTGGAACAGTTCCATTTATTAAGTCTTCAGGTCCAAATAGCTTAATAAATATTTATGTACAAACAAGTTAGTGTCTGCACACCTTCTCAAGCCTTGGAATCTTATCAGGCACCACTACCCCCATTTCCTGCTCTACACTGATTTTCTACAGGTACTTGCCTTTCATCACAGCAATTGCTGAAAATCCAGCTTTGAAGAGATTTGATGTTATTG
Organism: Galeopterus variegatus; assembly: GCF_000696425.1. NCBI lineage: Eukaryota > Metazoa > Chordata > Mammalia > Dermoptera > Cynocephalidae > Galeopterus > Galeopterus variegatus. Next base: position 78,167 of record NW_007727268.1, read on the forward strand.
AAAACTAATGTTGAAACTAAACTACTATTACTACTTAGTAGTTAGTAGTAGTTTGCATGGTGTCTGACGAATGTTGCTATGATTCCAGCAAAAATTTCAAACATTGTGAGACACTCCTGTGACATCATTGTGCACCCTGGGGTGCTCAACACATAGTTTGGGAACTGTGGCAGTAGACCAAGGCAAGATACAATGTTGGCTTGAGATGGAGTGGTGGCAGGGGAGTTGGAAAGAAGTGGGAAAGTTTGAAAAATATGTGGAAGTGAAAAATTGGAGGCAGAAAGGACTGGTCCAAAAATGTTGGAGGTTTGGAAAATGAAGTTTGGGACTTGGGTGGCTGGAGAACTCACATGCCATAGATAGCTTTATGGTCCCCATCCAGCCACCTCCATGTTCTTGAGATCAACAGCCATGCTGCATGTAGGAATGGGCACTGGCAGCCATGTTCATCCCATGTGACTCATCTCTGGCAGAAGGTGATTGGACCAAGGGATTTGTCGCACCCAACTCACCCTAAACCAATCAGATTCTCTCCCAGGAATCTGGAGTTAATCCTTGTATTAGTTTTCCATGGCTGCTGCAACAAATGACCACAAACAGAGCAGCTTAAAACAACAGAAATTTATTCTCTCACAGTTCTGGAGACTAGAAGTCTAAAATCAAAGTGTCAGCAGGGCTGCACTCCCTCCAGAGGCTGTAGGGAAGAGTCCTTCCTTCACTCCTCCAGCTTCTGGTGGCTGTTGGTGTTTCTAGGCTCCTTTGGCTGCATCACGCCAATCTCTGCCTCTGAGATCACATTGCCTCCTCTTTATGTGTCTGTCTTCTCTTGTCCTATCTCTTACAAGGTCATTGTCTTTCGGGTCCACCTCATAGGTAATTCAGGATGATCTCATTTCAAGACTCTTAGCCTAATTACATCTGCAAAGACTCTTTTTCCAAATAAGGCAACATTCACAGAGTCTAGTTATTAGGACATAGTATATCATCTTGGGGGCCGCCATTCAACTTAATACACTTAGAGATGTAGAGATGCACCTGAGAGGATGGATATATGGGTGACTGGGATGATTACTTTGTAAGATTTAGGTAGAGAAGTAGAGAAAGCAGGTCTGAGGTGAAAGAGAAAAGTGATGCAGGTGTGGAGAGAGAAGCAAAAATGAAGGGACATTTGAGTCTAGAGAATGACAGCCAGAGAGATGGGCTCTGCTTTGGTTCTGTTTTATTTTCAAGTTCTTGGTATCAGTCTCCCAGGAAGCCCAGCTGTTTTCAGCTTCCTGATTTAGGTAAATTCTTCAGCAAATTTTCCCATTTTCTAGTTGAGTGGGTTTCTCTTATTTACAACCAAGAGCCTTGACTAAGACAAAACAAACAGTTGAAAAAGTAGAGAAGTTAGTCAAGTTAGTCTCGATTTTGTCAAACCTTCAGTCTTCTTAAGACTATGATATATGCCACACAAGCATGCACAGAATATTCTGATGGTGGCTACTCACAAAATGAGGATGATTAGAAAAATAATTTCTTTTACATAAAACAGGAAGAAGTGGTTTATTTCCCTTACTCTCTAAGAAGGTAAGAAATTAAGAATTGTTTTTCTTGCAATAATCCCACCCTGTACAATACTTGGAGAATTTGAGGGAACTGTGTTTTATTCTGAACAATTACAGAGGAGGGCATTGGCCAGGTGGAGTTTGTCCAGTGAATTATTACTAGGACCTAAGGACTAAAAATCCTATCACATGAGAAACTGTTGAAGAGGCTCAGGAAGTTTAGTCTGAAAAATAAAGGGCTTGCAGGACCACGATGTATAGTATTTAAACTTGAAGGACTGTCGTGTAAAAGTTTTTGTATGAATTAAACGTACTATTAGGAGTCACATTCTGGGTGAATTCAGGAAGAAGTTTCCAGAAAATTTAGCTGTTCAAAAACAGAGCAGCCTGATGCCTGATCTGAGGTTTGAGAAAGTGTGTGGGAAATAAGCATCCTTAAAAAAAAAGACCACGAGCCCCTTGAGGGCAGGGATTGTGTCTTGTACATCTTGGTATCCTCGGTGGGTAACATAGGACCGAGTGCTTAGCAGGTTCTCAGTCAAAGCTTGATGAATGGAACAGTGAGTAGCAGAAGTTCAAACAGAGGCTGGGTGGCTGTTTGGGATGATGTCAATGAGACAGAAGACTGAACTAAGGGATGGTGACAATATTAATGATGGTAGCTTTCATTTATTAAGCCCTTAGTTTATGTTATCATTTTATTTATTTTTTAAAATTTACTTATTTATTTATTTTCGGTTATACATATTATGGAGTACAAAGTTGACTACCAGTATTTGTATACAGTATGTGATGATCAACTCAGTATTATCTGCCTGTTTATCATTACAAATTGCAGTTATTCTTTGTGTCCCTTACCCAAAGTAAGTACTTAGGAGTACCCTAAGTTCCCTCCCCCTCCCCCTTTCCCACCTCTAGTAACTATTGGTCTGTTCTCTCCTTATGAAAGTTCAATGTTTTATTGTGGTCTTTCTTTCTTTCCTTCTTAGCTCCCACTTATGAGTGAGGACATGTGGTATTTCTCTTTCTGTGCCTGGCTTGTTTCACTTAACATAATTTTCTCCAAGCTTGTCCATGTTGCTGCAAATGGCAGAATTTCATTCTTTTTATTGCTGAGAGGTATTCCATTGTGTATATATACCACATTTTCCTTATGCAGTCATCCGTCCATGGACATTTATGTTGTTATCATCTTATTTAATCTTCAGCAATCCTACATGGTAGTTGCCCCTCTTTTACAGAAGTAGGAACACAGCACAGGGAGGTGAAGTAGCAAACTCTACACAGGTGGTAAATGGCAGAACTCAGGTCCTCTCATAATAGTAAGAAGAATTATTGCTCATGTATTGAGCAACTACTGTGTCCTAAGAGTTTTCATACACATTGATCTCTAAGGTGCTTTACAGTGATGAGTCCATGATTCGTGAGTATCTACTTCCCGGGTTCTCGCCCAGGGCCCTCCTCTGCTAGGGCAGGTTCGGTGGTGTGGGTCCCTCAGAGTGACTGGTCTGAAGAAGGCTCAGTCTTCACTGCTCATTGGCTCAGTTATCCGCTCTAGTCTCCTGTCTCCTACCCAAGCCAAGTATGAGGTTACTTAGGAATCAGGCAGCTCTGATTAAGAATGGAGAAGTCTTTGTCTTTCCAGATAGCCTCTTTATTGGGGGGAAAATGTAAGTTAACAAAAATGATCTTCAAATTTGACCTACTTTTTAATGCTATAATTAGTCTTCAGTGGGATGTCCATTTCCAGCCTGGTGGATTTTCTGTTTTTGTGTTTGTTTTCTCTGGGAAAGCTTGCCTGCTTGCCTGCATGTCTATCTGGCACTGGGAACATACCAGGCTTCCAGCATCATGTAACTGGTGCAGATAGACTCCCAAGGAGCAGTAGCCCCTGCAAGGCCTCTGGGGATGTAGGATAGGCATTAGTCTTAGGTCTGAGGCTGGCTGAGGTGCCATGTGACTTTAGATAATCCATTTCCTCCCTGCAATACTGTGCACTTTAATCTTTAACTTTATGTATCTTCTACTGTTCTGTACACTTCAACATGAAAACATTTCTGCTTATATTTTCAGCCTACTTCATATTTCTTATGTAACCCTTAAGTCAAACAATCATGACTTGTGGGCTATAGTCATAAGGCAGCTTAATTTTTGTCTTCTAGTCTCTCTATAAATTTTCTCTGTGGGAAAAATTATTTCCGTGCTGATGGGTAAACTTGGTCAGGTGCAAAGATTTTTATGGACCTTCTTACTTGTCAAACACAGTCTCAATACAGTTGTTTTTCCCCTTTTTTAGCTTGGGCCTGCTGCAGGCAGGAGACTTACAGATGAGGAATGGCACCACAGTCACCCTCTTCTCTCTTTCCTGTTGTCACTTATTTAGTTTCGTTGACATCTCTACACCTGTGCTCCCAGCTGGAGAACTGTTTTCTGGAATCTCTGGGATTTGGGCATGGGAAGGAGGAGAGGAACAGACAGTAAGAAAGTTGTTACTTGTCCAGTACTGCTGTGTTTAAGCTGATACGTCCTCTGTGGGGCACTTTCAAGAGTCTTTCAAAGAACATTCTTATTACTGGGAATCTGTACTCTGTGTCTGTCTTTTGGCTGGTTCTTTGCTTTTCCTTGATCCCTGAAAACCTAGCAATACCCTCAGTGTCTTAGTCTGCTTGTGCTGCTATAACAAAATGGATAATTATTTATAAAGAACAGACATTTATTTCTCACAGTTCTGGAAGCTGAGATGTCCAAGATCAAGGCACCAGCAGGTTCATTCTCTGGTGAGGGCCCAGCCTCTGCTTCCAAGATGGCAACTTGAATTCTGCACCCTCCAGAGGGAAGGAACGCTGTGTCCTCACATGGCAGAAGGGCAAGAGGGGCAAACTCCCTCCATCAAGCCCATTTATAAAGGCACCTAATCCCAATCACAAGGGCAGAGCCTTCACAACCTAATGTCCTCTGAAAGGCTCTGCCCGTAATACTGTCACACTGGCCATTAAGTTTCAACACATAAATTTTGGAGGAGACACTTTCAAACCACAGCACTCAGTTCGCCTTTGCTGAGGTCTCTTTGTCTTACCAGGTTTCCCTCTTAGAAAGGACTTAAAGTGACCCTGCACAATTTTTCTTGAGTTTTCCACATCTGCTTCATAGAAAACACTAATTTTTTACTTTGATAAATCCTGGGGTATGGAGGCAAGTTGTTGCCAACCAAGCAATTCCTCCTTTGCTCTGCTATCTGCTGACTAGCAGGCCCATCTCTTGCCCTTTAGAATTTCCAGGTGGGATTCAGACACAAGCCCCATGTGCCCTCTGAACTGTAGGCAGCACATATTAAACTCATTGACTGGCCTCCTCAAAGCCCCTTTCTTTATACGTATAAGAGATACATATACCTCTCTCTACATCTATCTATCTATCTATCTATGGAGACACATGCACACTCACACACACACACACACACACACACACAGAAGAGAGAGAGAGAGAGAGAGAGAGAGAGAGAGAGATTAATTATTTTAAGGAATTGGCTTGTGCAATTGTGGGAGCTGGCAAGTCTGAAATTTGTAGGGCAGGCCAGCAGCTGGAAATTGATAGAAGTTGATGTCACAGTCTTGTGTCTGAAGGCAGTCTGGAGGCAAATTCCTTCCTCTTTGGGGGACTTCAATTTTTTCACTTAAGGCCTTCCACTGATTGGATGAGGCCCACCCACATTATGGAAGCTAAACTTCTTTACTCGGAGTCTAATAATTAAAACATTAATCACGTTTTTAAAAGTACCTTCACAGCAACATCTAGATGGGTGTTTGACCAAACGACTGGGTATCATAGCCTAGCCAAGTTGACACACAAAATTAATTATCATTGTTGGAGAGCCTTTTTGAGCCAGTATAATGTATTGTGAGAATAGCTGTAAGTACATACAATACTCTCCTGATTGTAAGGGGTGTCCCTAATGGGGAAATGCCACAATTAGAACAGTGGTAGGGGGTCTAGTGGGCCACCAGGAGCCTACCCAGTTCTCTCAGCTCAATTATGTGGTATAAAGGAAAGTAGTATAGGATGCCAGGGAAAGGGAGGGTGGAAGGGAAGATCACTGCCTTGATTAGAAACTAATAGAGAGAACGTGCTTAAGGAAAGTATCCAACAGAGTTTACAGACGGCCCTTCCACTCTGGCATCAGTCCTAATGAGCATTTTGTGCTACACGTGTCAGTGACTGACAATTACTGATAATTATGCAGACTGGAGCCTGTAACACCCCTTTCTTTTGACTGGAGATTTGGAGATGGGACTCACAGCTCAGCTCTCTGAAGAAATCCTCTCTGAAAATCCTCTTCAGAAATTCTACCTAATCACCTACTCCTGGCCCTTTTATACACTTAATGAATAAAAGGTTTAAGAGTTACCTAACTTTATTTTCTTTGTGAATTCTTGGTCTACTTTCTCTATTTGAAATTTTCTATTTATCATGCCTCAGCCAAAATGTCTATTTTAACATCTGTAACAAGATTTCACTTGTTTACTCAACTAGCATTAAGCTCCCATTAGACAACCACTGTCCAACAGAAATATAATGCAAGCCGCATACGTAATTTAACATTTTTAGCAGTAAGATTAAAAAGAAGGAAAAAAGTTTTTAGTTTTAATAATAGAACTTATTTAACCCAATATATCTGAAACATTATCATCTTAATATGAAATCAATATCAAAACATTACTAATGAGATATTTTACATTCTTGTTTTGCACTAAGTCTTTGAAATCCAGAGCTTACACTTACCCCACATTCTAATTAGGACCAGTCACATATCAAATGCTCAATGGCTACAAGCGACTAGTGGCAACTATGGTCCACAGCACAGCAGTAGACAGTAAGTTTTATAGGTGAAGTTAGTGTCTGTCTTGTTCGTTACTATATACCACTGTACGCTTGGCATACAGTAGGCATTCAATATTTGTAAAGTTGAACTGAAATATAATAGAAAGAATGAGGAAATTGTCAAGGGAATTGTTGAACAGCTCCCCAGAGCATTTTCAGTCTCAGTCATTCAATTCTGCACGCAATTACTTTGTCTAGATATTTTGTAATCCATTTATTCCACAAGCATTTAAGCTCTATGGAGGCGGAGGTGTCTTTGTCTTGTTCACCACTGTATCCTCACAATCTACCACAGTTCCTAGAATTGTAATGCGGAGATTCATGCAGCCAACAAATATTTATTCAGTGTCCACGCTGAGCCAGTTCCTATTTTAGGTGCCAGGGAAACCATAACATAGACACAGTCACTTTAACTTTCTGTTTCCTTTGCCTGTGCCACTCTCTCCCATGATCTTCTACAGCTGGTGTCTTCTCATGTCTCTAATCAAATGCCATCTCAAAGAGGCTGTCCCTGACCTCCCTGTCTACAGGGCTCATCACCCCCAACACTCCCCATCATATCACTACTTTTTGTTTATTATCACAATCTGAAATGATCTTGTTTATGCATCTGTTGTCTCCTACACCAGAAGTAAAGCTCTAAGAAAGTAGAGACTGTCTTGACAATTATATCTTTCAGTGCATAGAAAAGTGCCTCTGTGACAAAGACATGATGCTAATTAGTGATCAAGAGATATTTATTAAATGAATGAAAGAGTGAAGGTCAAGAGTTAAAGTCTTTGGGAGAATTCTCAAGGCATGATGTGAATAAATGTAAGTGAGTCTGGGAAGAACCGAGCTCTGTCCGTGGTCTCTGAGAAGGAAGGTGGGGTTGATGCGCATGGAAGTTATTCTCTCGGACTGGCTTGGGCATCGGGCAACCTGGGTTGGTTCCAGCTCCTTTGAGAATCTACAGCTATGGACCATCTTACCGGGTAAATGGATATAAAAGGGGAGTTCATGGACCTCCGAAGAGGTGAAAGGACCTCAGGTTAAAATTTTCTGCAGAAATGGGGAGCCCTCAGCAACACGGAGAGGCAGATGTTCCATGAAATAGTGCACAAAGCGCCTTTAAAGGACTAGGACAGGTGTTTGGTGAAGTGTGGCTTTGGGGAGAGATGGTATCTGAAGAATCCTGGAAACCAAATTCTTTCCTACCGAGCAGCGCAGGCCTGCGGTTGCTATGGACGCTTGCCTTCTCCAATCAGCGCGCGGCTTGCTGGGCTATGCGGCGCTCCGTGGTTGCTGTGGCAACGGACGACAACAGCTCCGGGGCGGCGGGCGCCGAGGAGAGCGGGCGGTGGGAGCCGGGTACCGGGCCTCTCGGCGGCGGCGTCCCTGGGGCGGCCGCGCGGTCTCTGGGGGGGGGGAGCGGGGGGCCCCCC